>NW_018480037.1:277022-368853 GCF_002113885.1 Mizuhopecten yessoensis | reverse complement strand
AATAGAATAGAATCTAATAAATTAGAAGGTCTTATTACACTTGACGAAGCCTCTTTGACAATGAAAAATATGAAACATAATAAAAGCCCAGGGTCTGATGGTTTCACTACTGAATTTTTTAAATGTTTTTGGAGACAACTTGGTGATTTTGTAGTTAGATCTATAAATTTTGGTTATGAAATAGGTCAACTTTCCATTGTTCAAAGACGGTATCATAACTTGCATTCCAAAAGATAATAAACCTAGACAATTCATCAAAAACTGGCATCCTATTTCTCTTTTGAATATAGTTTATAAAATAGCTTCAGGAACAATAGCAGGTAGGGTAAAAACAGTATTGCAAAAACTTATCAACACAGATCAGACTGGATTTTTGGCAGGTAGATATATAGTTGAAAATACTAGGCTTATTTATGACATAATGCATTATACTGAAGAAAAAGATATACCTGGGATGTTACTTATGATAGATATTGAAAAAGCATTCGACTCAGTCGCATGGAAATTCATTGATGAAGTTTTTTGATTTTGGAAATAGCATTAGAAATTGGATTAAAGTTTTTCATTGTAATATTAGTTCTGCTATAAACCAAGGAGGTAATCTTTCTCAATTTTTCAACGTCAAAAGAGGCTGTCGTCAAGGTGATCCCATCGCACCGTATATTTTTATTCTTTGTGCTGAAATGCTAGCAATTCGGTTGAGAAATAACAGGAAAGTCAAAGGTATAAGTATTAACAATTTTCCAATTATATTTTCACAATATGCAGATGACAGTTCACTTACACTAGATAGATCAGAGGAGTCGCTGACTGAATCTATAAAGGAATTTAACACTTTTGCTAGAATATCTGGTCTAAAAATTAATCTGAACAAAACACAAGTAGTATGGATAGGGAGTAAGAGATAGAGTAATGATATTTTATTACCGGAAGTAAATCTTCAGTGGGTTGCAGAACAGTTTAAGCTTCAATTTCATGTAGACCTACATAGGATACCAAAACTAAACTTTGATAAAAAAAACTTGTTTAGCTTAAATCTATTATTAATTCATGGAAAAGAAGATCTATTACACCTATTGGTAAAATACATGTCAAAGTCATTAATGGTATCCCAATTTAATCACTTGTTTATTTCTCTACTAAATCCCGATGACAAATTTCTTCATAAACTCAATTGTATCCTTTATGAATTTCTTTGGAATGGTAAGGTTGATAAAATAAAGAGAGATGTTGTTGTTAAAAATTATAGAGATGGAGGTCTTGATGGTACACTTGATGGATGGTACACTTATTGTCATTTATAGAATCTTTAAAATTATGTTGGATAAGGAGGCTTCTCCAAAAACAAGGCAAATGGCAGGAGATCTTAAAAACATATATCAATATTGATCTTCTCTTTAACTGTGGTAATAAATACATATCTATATGCCAAAATACAAGTACAAATTTGTTCTGGAAAGACGTTTTTAAAGCATGGAGTNCATCAAGTCAGCAGATACAATACATCTCCTCCCACAGTATAGTTCTGTTTTTATATTTTGAAAATACAATGATGTACATACATGTAGCCAGCACACACTAAGTTTTCACAAGGACTTTTCTTTTTGGCAGTTATGTCCCTTTTACCATACCTGTATTGAATCTTGCCTGAACTCGAAATATATTTTTTATGTCCCTTTTTTGTGAATCTCAGTTGATGTTTCTGTCTGAACTTATTAAAGTTAATCTCTTTTATGATATAAATATATTTTGTCCTGAGTATTACCCTCATTTCTCAGTCACCTTTATATGGCTGTATTTACTTGCAGTTTAAAGCAGAAAGCACCTTACTTACAATTAATACAGAAGATTATCTTATAATCTTATTCTAAACATAAAGTTTGTTTATTATTGAGCTGCAGTGCAAAAACTAGTTTCTCCTTTTTCTTTCTCTTTCTGTTGACTTTCTGCATTTTCATTGCTATTTTTTTTCCTTCTTCTTTTCTATTCTCTCTCTCTCTGTTCTCATAAAGGCAATGTATGTGTACATGGGTACCATTGCATGTACTTGTGTCTAAATATATCAACTGATGTAAGTAAGAGTAAATATGAGTCGTGTGAGGTCTGAATATATAATATGAATTGTTTGAATGTAAATATAACATATATTGCAAAAAAATCTTGAATAAAAAGAAAATTACCAAAAAAATAAAGGTCTGGATTATATACACCTGTGTATCTTCATAGAAATAAAAATGAAGAGACATACTAGTCTGGTTAATTGGAGTCTAGCAATTATTGTTAAGCAATTATCTTAACACTCAACATCATAATTAATTGATGATTTGATTGACTTTCATTTGTGAATTTAACTAATTTTGGGCTACTTTCTTCTTCCAGGATAGTAGAAATCTACAGCAGAAGGTTACAAGGTATGTTAAACCCTTAATTCAGAATATCTAAAGCCTCAACCATTTGTTTTTTAAGTTGATATTTTCTCTCTTTTAACTGTTTGTTGTGATGAATAGTATGAATCCTCCATAAATTACACATAAGTACATGTATATATATATATACATTGTACAAAAGAAAAACTGTTACTCACTGTTAGATTTTGTCTATTTATATTCCTTGTTTTCAGTTCAAGAACGCCTTACCAAGCAGATAGCTGTGGCCATCACAGAGGCTATACAACCTTCTGGTGTGGGTGTGGTAATTGAGGCTACGTAAGTCATCCTCCTCCACCTCTACCCACTCCTCCTGAAAACCAAACTCTTGAATTCCTAGCGATGATTGGTCCCAAAAAATCGCTTTCTTTATCTCACATTGCTTAATATTTTTAATTTCAAGATAATGAGTGTATGACAGATTCTACCATATAATTCTGATATACTCTAAAACATTTTCACTTATTTCCGATATAACTATTTCATAAAGTGTGAAAGTTTATGTTACAGACATGTGCATACATGTTTTTTATGTTACAGACACATGTATACATGTTTATGTTACAGACATATGTATACACATTTATGTTACAGACATATGTATACATATTTATGTTACAGAAATGTTACAGACATATGCATACATGTTTTTTTATGATGTTACAGACACGTGTATACATGTTTATGTTACAGACATATGTATACATATTTATGTTACAGACATATGTATACATATTTATGTTACAGACACATGTATGCATGCTTTTATCACATAACTGACCCATTTTACTATGTCATGGGGCAATGTCATAAATATGGTATATTACACATGTGTAATGAAACCTGAGGTGCTGCGATTGGTCAAAACCCTGGGAACATATTCCTACGCCACTATTGGTAGTAATTTTATATACTTTACCACATGATACATTTACTGATATTTTTAATGAATTTGAAATGTGTATTTTGTCATTATTATTTTCATTGCTTTAAAATTGTTTTTTTTTTAAATTTAAAAAAAAATCTGGAACTATTTTGCACTATGTGGAACGACAATACTATATGTATAGAGCCAGCTGACACAACCTTTCAAAGTGTTTGAATTTTTGTTTGTTTATGTTAGACATATGTGTACAGTGTACATGTTTATGTTACAGATACATGTGTACAGTATACATGATTATGTTACAGATACATGTGTACAGTATACATGTTTATGTTTCAAACACATGTGTACAGTGTACGTATTTATGCTTCAGACACATGTGTACAGTATACATGTTTATGTTACAGATACATGTGTACAGTATACATGTTTATGTTTCAGACACAAGTGTACATGTTTATGATACAGACACATGTGTACAGTGTATGTATTTATGATACAGACACAATTGTACAGTATACATGTTTATGTTACAGACACATGTGTAGAGTGTACATGTTTATGTTTCAGACACAAGTGTACAGTGTACATGTTCATGTTTCAGACACAAGTGTACAGTATACATGTTTATGTTACAGATACATGTGTACAGTGTACATGTTTATGTTTCAGACACAAGTGTACAGTGTACATGTTTATGTTACAGACACATGTGTACAGTATACATGTTTATGTTACAGACACATGTGTACAGTGTACATGTTTATGTGACAAACACATGTGTACAGTATACATGTTTATGTTACAGATACATGTGTACAATGTTCATGTTTATGTTAGACACATGTGTACAATGTTCATGTTTATGTTAAACACATGTGAACCGTGTACATGTTTGTGTTACAGACACATGTGAACCGTATACATGTTTATGTGACAAACACATGTGTACAATGTTCATGTTTATGTTAGACACATGTGTACATGTTTATGTTACAGACACTGGTACATGTTTATGCTACAGACACATGTGTACATGTTTATGTCACATATGTACATTGTTTGTACATGTTTGTGTTTCAGACATATGTGTATGGTGATGCGAGGCGTACAGAAGCTGAACAGTAAGACGGTTACAAGTACAATGCTTGGAGTGTTCCGGGAGGATCCTAAAACACGTGAGGAGTTCCTCACTCTTACATGCGCAGGCAGATAGATACAGTTACACACAGTAAGCATACTAGTCCAACGCTTGCTAACACCATCACCAACTAACAAAACACCATCATAAATGGAAATCAACATTTAACACTTCTTAACGAACTAAACATTAACCTCTTCGTAATTAGAATCAACTAAACATTAACCTCTTCGTAATTAGAATCAACTAAACATTTACCACTTCCCTATACTAACGATAATCTCACCACTATAACAATGACAGATCTACCTGCTGCAGTAATGACCACTAATACACAACCACATCACCACAATACATCATCACATCCCCAAAACATCATCACATCACCAACACTGTTCTCAACCATCAATACATCTAACCTATAATAATTCACTACCAACTAACACCATAAACCTTCACCACTATATACCAGGACACTTTCACCAAGTCAAATATTCACCCTTCACTGGTAAAATCTTTATTCCTCACTGCATATTTCGCCCTTTGCATGAAATATATCATGATCAATTCATCCTTATTGTCGAAGAAGAAAAGGCAAAACTAAACTGTGGCAAAAATTTCCTGTTGTACAGTTTCACCTCTAACCATAAACTTTGCTTACATCTTCCACTATAAACCTTTACTACCATCTAACACTATAACCTTCAATAACAACTAACAATATAAACCTTCACTACCACCTTACACTATAAACCTTCACTACCACCTTACACTATTAACATTCACTACCACCTAACACTATAAACCTTCACTACCACCTTACACTATAAACCTTCACTGCCACCTAACACTATAAACCTTCACTACCTTCTGACACTATAAACCTTCACTTTCACATAACATTATAAACCTTCACTATCACCTTACACTATAAACCTTCACAACCACCTTGCACTATAAACCTTCACTACCACCTTACACTATAAACCTTCACTACCACCTTACACTATAAACCTTCACTGCCACCTTACACTTTAAACCTTCACTACCATCTGACACTATAAACCTTCACTACCACCTTACACTATAAACCTTCACAAGCACTACCACCTTACATTATAAACCTTCACTAGCATCTAACACTATAAACCTTCACTACCACCTTACACTATAAACCTTTACTACCACCTTACACTATAAACCTTCACTACCACCTAACACTATAAACCTTTACTACTAACTAACATTAAAAACCCTTCATTACACCTAACATTATAACCCCCACCACCAATTATACTATAAATCTTCACTACCGACTAACACTATAAGCCTTTACTTCCACCTCATACTAGAAACTTTCATTACAATGTGACACTAACAAGAAATTGTTTAACAGATGGAAATTATTATTTATTTAACCTCAGAAGAAAATATTGTATTATGAAAACAGTAATATTCATATTAGATTAATTGCATAAGATACCAAAAAAGCTTTATATCTTGTGGTTCTATAGGAAATAAGGTAACATACTACATTTGCTTGTGAACAGTTTCAAATGATGTCAAAATAAAAGGCTAATTAATTATTATTTTTTGTTGAATATACATAGCAGTATATTTTTCATGTTTATATTTTGTAATTGTCTTACTTTAACCAATATTTGACCGAACAGTATATTTCGTTACAGGTGTCTCCCTAATACGCCGGACTCAACTCTGACGGACAAACGAGTCACTGAGTCTAACATGATAGCCCTGCCTGTCCCCGTATTTCTGACTGCCTGAGTTGTAAACAGAGAACTATATAATATATTAGTGTGAGAAGTGTAGGAGAGGTTGTTTGAGACGGATGCTTGATTTGTGAGTTGCTGAAGCATTAGTATGTTTGTAACCAGTAAGATTGTTTAAGGAGAAGGACATAATGTATGACAATATGTAACTAGTGTAATTGGTTGTAGTGTATGTACACCTGAATTTAATCTCTATTATTTGATCATATTCTGACTTATTCCAGATTTATAATAAGCTTGTTTTAAAGAAACTCCTTCAGTTTAATTCCATTGATGCTCCTTTACAGACCAGTTAAACGTTAGGTTGTGAAGTGTGATATTCATTATTGAATGAACAGAGTGTAGAGAATATAAATTTCATGGATTATAGTAATGTTGTGACAGAATTGAGTCTGGGCACTTAGAGCATAGGAAATGTTTACAGACTGGACAGGATTTTGTTATATCTCTAGATAACATTCCTTGTCATCAGTATTACCCTTGGTCATTAATATGTGCTTCAGGTGTGATTCGTCTCCTACCATTACTCTTCTCTTATGGCACCAACACTAACCCTTTCACCGCTATATAACTTAAGTAGACTCTTCCATGCATTGATATGGATGAGTCCATTATAATCTACAGTGGTGAAAGGGTTAATATAGTCTGAAATTATCGTTTCCTTTTTTTTTTTAAAGGCAGAGATATCAAAAACATTTCAAAGGAGATTATTTATTTTGGACTAACTGAATATAATCCAAAGAAATGGGAAATCAGTCATTGAAAATAGGCATTTTATTTAGTTTGATTACGAGTTTTAAAACAATGGTAATTGTACACTAATAGTAATTTTTTGTTCTTAAGCCGGATAATATTTATTTAATTTATGACAGTCTTGAAAGGTGATATCCCCTGTCTGGGGGTGTGACTGTTTTCTGTGATAGATAATGTATGTGTGTACACTGTTTTATTAGTTATCAATGTTTTAGTGATATATTGGGGGAAATCCCTGGTTCTATTTACTACATCAAAGGACTGTTGCTACAGGGGACTTATACAGAACATGGTTATGATGGATGTGTCTGTGATTGATCATCATAACGATGTCATTGGTATCCAGAATGGTTATATAGCAGTAGACTTGTTGCAGTCAATGCAGTGCCATGGTTATGACGAGTATTACAAGTACTACAGTATAACTATAACTTTCCATTTAGTGTTGTCCAGGTGTCCCTTCACTATGATATACCAATATTAAAGGTTGACATGACATTGAAGCAGTCACAAGTTCCCTGATATACTTGTCGTGAACAGTGCAATGCTTTCTACTGTCACCTTTTGTCCTGCAGAACCTAGACATAAAGAGTTTTAAAAACATCAAAAGAGACTTAAAAAGGAATATTTTTGAGGGGAAAATGAAAAAAAAAAACTTTGAAAATCCCTGGGAATTGGCCAAGTAGAAAATTAAAGTAGGGGTATAATATATTGAGGCTTTACTATCTAATAACATCGTACACATTGTGTTTTAACTAGGGTCTCTGATAACAATCACATTTATTCAATGCTTATATATGGGTAGGTTTCACTGATGACAATCCCTATCAATGTTTTAAGTGTACACAGGATTTTATAAATTCTTAGATCTCAAACAATCACAAGTAAGTATTTTAATTTTAGTGAAGTCAACATGATCTAGTCATTAAAAAAGCCATTCCAGTTACCGGTACTGTTCAGTAGAAAATTGACCAATGAATTTTATGTTTTGTTATTTATATATTTTATTTGTTTTGTACGAAGAGAAATTTTGTATGATTTTATCCTTGTATATTTTTCTGTTGTGATGTTTAACTATTCTAACATTCCAATCTGTTCTATTTTGTAAATATTTGATTTTTATGATTTTTGAGCAATCATGACTGATTCAGTTTAGAAAGTACTGAAAATGTATTCATGTGGTTATGCTGCATACATGTAATTTGTGAGGATTTTCATTAACAAAACAATGTGTATACTTGTAGATATTCACAAGATATTGAATTTGTGAATGCAAATCTTTGTTAATTAATTATACAATGTTATTATATAAGCAGTATTTAGTAAAATTATAAAGACCACAATAGTTCCAAGGGTTGTAAATGACCCTTATACATATATGTGGTTGAGTATTCCCAGTTTTAATTCAAAGACTGGCTGGTAGTCAAATGAATACAAGATAGGCAAGTGAATACAAGATAGGCAAGTGAATACAAGATAGGCAAGTGAATACAAGCATATTAAGATTTTGTGGTCCATATGTTGACAATTTATCTGAGTCTATCAAAGTCAGGTATAAGTTAAAACAGTTCATCGTAATTGTTGTTTTATTTTAATTGAAATATTTTATTGATATATAAAATCTTATTATGAGATTAATTACACCAATATACATAATGTTTTAGCTATTTTGGCATGGTCCAAATGATCAATGATTTTGAGATCGACATTTTTTAGATGAGACTTAATTACTATAAATCATATGATAGTACTTCGTAATGTTGTGATTTTGTGCAAAATGATGTTATTGAATTATATTCTCATAAATGTGTCATGTTTTGGGTGTTGGATCCTTTGACCAAGTTATTTTTCGGGAAACAAGGCATACCTGATTACCTCCCTTCATACAGTGGTTTCTGGACTGCAATATATATCCGACACATTTTCAGGAAGAAGGTTTTAAAGTGTTTTTTGATATGCCCTACTATCTTACATTGCAAATAGAAGTTATCCATTATTGTATTTAAATTACAATGACAATCCAGAAAAAAATGGGGTTTTTTTAGTTTAAAGGAATTTCAATATATGTCACAATACATACTGATTGTACAAATTTTGTTACAACCCAACAACATCCTCTTCTGAGTAAGTGACATTTTGAATTACCAGGTACAATCATGTTCTATAAGAATGATAGTGGATCAGGTAAATAGATATTATCAAAAATTATATAAAATATACATAGTGGGATTACCTGTAGTAGGACAGGGATCCTGAAAACATCTCGGGACTTCAGCAAGGCTATTATGTGTGCTACAAGTTAATGTACAACTAGAATAAGCCTTCATCAAGACCTAGCTTTTTAAAGGAGAAAATGTATTAAAGCACCAGTTGGAAGTGTCACTTTTATGTAAAATACATTATGCATTGTCCATCTGTCAACCATTTCTTAAATGACTTCTTCTTCTGAACAACTGAACAGAATTTCACCTCTAAGCATCCTTAGATATTAAGACTCAAAATTTTTCAAATGGAAGCTCAGTTTTTGCGGGGCCAAAAGTGAGTTATTTGTCCATATCGCTTTATGCAACTTCTCATCTGGAACTTAAGGTGGATATAGACCATATTTGTTTGGAAGCATTCTGCAAGGATTCAAAAATTTTACAAAAGAAGGGGAAGACCTCTTGGGGTTGCAACTTGGAAAGGGTTGATTTTCCAATCCCATTACCAATTATGTGATTGATTTGCATGATGTAGGGAACACTGGCCGAGTGGTTAAGGAGTTTGACTGTCTACGATAACTAGCCCTCCGTCACTGGGTCACGGGTTTGAGGTCTACATGGGACAGTCGCCAGGCACTGGCAGAAGGTGATGGTTTTCCTCCATGTACTCCAGCATCAAAACCTGGCATATCTTTGTATGACCATAGCTGTTGATAGGACGTAAAACACGAAAATTAAATAAAAATAATGCTTGGTATGAAGATACATTACAGATACCTTACAAGGTTTGGCGTGTTGGTCCTTTCTGCCCTTGAAAACTCTGTGTCATGGCAACAAAATGAAAGTAAAATTTCAGAGTATACAGAAACACACCTGTTTCTAGGATTAGTTCCAGGGTCTGGCCTAACCCCCTGGAGACTTACTTCCAGGGTCATAACTTTAAAATGGTTGAGAACCCCACCTCCTAAATATAAACACAATTGTTGGGCATGAAGAGAGAGGGACCAAAACAGATATGATGTAAGGATTGGTCTCAGGGTCTACCCCACCTGTATGGAATTAGTCCCTGGATCATAAGATGGAAATGGTTGGGTTCCATATCCTGTTACTAGAAGTGACGCTGTGGTCTGGCCCCGCCCCTGGGAACTTATTTACAAAATTTTGATAAGATTATTTCACCTTGACTGCTTAATTACACATGTGAGCAAAACAGGTTCTCTATGCCTCTTGTTTTATAAATGTACATTGCTTTATAGTCAGTTTGGTTTCATTTATGATAATATCAACAAACTAAACATACAATCAAAAACATTTACAAATTTTGAAAAAAAGTTGGGTTAATACATTTGCTCTTTGCCATGATCTGTCCAGCCCTCTCAATATGAATGTATTGTAACTTTAACTCATTTTATACAAAAAAAGGTTGTGTTAAGAACAGCTTTACCTACATTAGGTACCTGTAACACTGGTGTAAGCTGTCTGGTTGACGGTTTTTGTTACTTGTAACCCAGTGCCAGTGAGCAGAGAATAACCTTGACTGGGAGTGGACCGAGGTTGAGAGTGTCTATTTACTATTTATCATAACTTCGAGTATACAGCTGCTCATATTTAGAGAACTATAATTTTATGATATTTATGTTTGATATACTTTAAATATATTCATGGTGAAGAAAAAGGTGAAAGAAAGAATCTATTGTTGTTATATCTTCCGTGAAATACAGTGATTGAAACACAAACTTTGGAGTTGTTTTATCATTTATTTTGACTAACCCAACCCTTGAAGGCTAACTTTCTGGGTCGAAACTTTGAAAGGGTTGCGATCCCCACCCTATAACCATATATACATAGCTGTGCATAAAGAAATTAACAAAATCATGCTAACCAGAAACTGGCTTTGGGGTCTGCCCCGCCCTCTAGGACTTAGTCCCTGGGTCGTAACATGGAAATGTTTGAGCTCCCCATCCATTAAAGATCGTAAATACATATGCTACCAAGATTGTCTCAAGGGACAGGCCCTACCATGAGATCTTATTTACAATACAATGTTTTACTTTTAATGAAGATTTGTTTACCATGATTGCTTAAATAGGCATGAGAGTGATACAGGCCCAGTAGATCTCTTGTTCACCAATTCTGAATTTAAATAATGACAGGGGTACATATCCAGTTGTAATGAAACTTGAATGACGGTTTAGAGGTTTTAACTTAAAAAACAGCTGTACATGGGTACGTATTATGATAAATTTGTCAGCTTATTATAGGAGTCTGTAGTAAAACTTCAGGGCTATTTCACGGTCTGGTCCTTCAATCACTGATACACCAAGGGGATTCCTACATGATATGTGACAGACGTGTATATAAAAGTACATCGTGTTCTACCCCCGCGCTACTCCTGTAATATGATTCGAATAGAAAATAATTATGTACCTACTTAAAGCCGACACAAACTAAAATTGGCCGTTCTACTGGAGATCAATGGAAGTAGACATGTACAGATACGATAAATATTTTCTTTTCAGCTCGTTATAAATGTCTTGTAATAGTGTACGTTACAATCAGATTACTATATCATACATAAACATTGTCTTTACTCCTTAAAACTACTATAAGTTCACCTTAGACATGGACTATATAGAATAGGGTCAATATTGTCATGCCAAACCGATAATACACTATAGCAAAAGGCCATCAAAGGTGTCATAATAGTCGATATCATTCAAGGAGTAATCCTAACGTCACAAGTTTCTCCTATAAACAGGTCGTTCTTGATTTTCTTTACATGCATAATTCGGAATACTTTAGACGTTGATATTAGATCGTTGCCATTTCCATGTTAGTGGTTTTAAATCGGCCATAGGCCAAGATACAACCATGGAGATAGAACATACAGTAGTCTACACAGCATACTAGCAACGTAGCCTTCTGATAAATTACCCTTTAATGGCAGTTTAGCACAAAATTCCACTGGCTACCGTTTTGAGAATGCCAACAAGACAAAATGTTCGTACAATATTATTTAAACACCTTGAATATTGTTTTGGATGGCGAGTGAATTTGATGGTGGTGAGTAATTGCGAAAATGTAACGATAATATTATATACATGTGATAATGGTGCCCAGTTGCTAAAGTAGTCTGCTTTTGTTAACTTCATTATTTGCAGAATATATAATATCAATAAAATGATATACACCATTTATATAGCGCCCAATATGGTTTTCAAAATAACTCGAGGGCGCTTTACAACACATGAATAGTAGTATTCCTACAGTGACAGTTAATTATATATATATTCAAATTTATTTGCACATTTGTAACTACAAACTAGTTTGAAGGCATAATAGTAAAACACGGTGAAATACATACATAGACATGTACATGTAGAAAAGTCGCAAAGTGATTGCTTATATTTCTAATATACATTAACATGAACAAAATTAACATAGCTTCAAATAGAAAATTTGATTTAAACATTTTTAGCTGCAAAGTCCACACCTTATACTGTCAGCGAGCCCACTCTCCTCAGTTCTAGAGACTGTTTAATGAATAAGCAAGAGTCCAGTATAAAATGCGAGTTGTTTGTAGATAATATTGAGGTCAAATAATTGGTATCTAAGGTAACATCATTGTGATTAGGAATGCATTTTTGGAAATATTCTTTTCTGGCAGATTCATTAAGGGAACAGTGAAAAAAGAAGTGTACTTCATTTTCTAACAAACCACATTTTCTACAGAGTCTCAGGTCTCTTGGTATACTTTTGAGACGCCCCATGGCTAGCTCCAGTTTGTGTTCACATAAACGAAATGAAGTAAACATTTTCCTTAAATTACTACTGTTAATGTTAAGGTATATTTCAGGGACATACTCTATCTGTTAGTCTTTGTACATGAAGAATTCATTACTCTTGTTTAAATTTTGTAGTTTATTAAAGGATCTTATCTCATATTTCTTTTTTATATTTTGCTTGGTTTTAATTTTAAGTTAGTAATTACTGTACAATGCGTCATGCACGTCCGCATTATACATTATGTAACAAGACATGTATCTCCCTATGCATATATAAATAATGCAGGCTGGTGTGTACATGACGTTGGTGCAAATGAGCCTAGAACCTTACTCGAAACAGGTTGTTTATCACACAAAGATAACGGCTGTGGCCCACATAACAGACACAGTATATCCTTTTCATCGTTTCATTTTTTTTTTTAAACTTCAAATGTTTATCATGCAGATCATGGAAGGAATTACAGGAACTAGGTACAGCCTCAAAACAATACCTAATCCAGTCCTTTCTACCATTTTGGACGATGAGATAGGTATCTTATATACTTATTAGGGATGTCCGATACCTATAATTTGTGTAAGAGTTGTCTCCCCTAAACCCCTTTGACATTTCCTGGGAANATTGTTTTCTCTCAACAGTCAACGGTGTGCTGCCAAAGGCTGAGGATTGTTTTTATGTTTAATTAACAAGAAGAAAAAAACATATTTAAAGTATGGCCCAAAGTCAGATGGTATTGTTATAGGGGCAACCTGGTGATACTTTCTTGTACGTACACGATGGTAAGCTATAAAATAAAAAGTATTAATTTTTAGATCATCTATAACGAGCGGTCAATAATATAATTATGCAACTTATGCTAGTATATTTCCGCCGAGCGTTGCAAGTTGCAACTTGGGGTTTTGCGGAGGTGGTAAAATAAAAATAAAAAACACTTTAGGGTCAATATACAAAGTAGACGAGCGTAGCGATGCCAACAAAAATTGTTTTAAAAATATCAGATAACGGAAAACCACAATATTTGCTAGGATGTTGTATAGGATGTGTGGAGCATAGCCCCAGATTTTTTTTATACAAGCTCCGTGCATTATTTGATGCATTTTAAAATGTTAATATGTTCCCATTCCCGGCCGATCAGACCATTTCGGGCCGGCCCGGAAAAGGTCAGTCCGCCGCCAAAAAAAGGAGGGGGGGGGGCGCGGGGCCGGGGCTGGGTGTGCCCCCACCCCCCCTAAATCCGCGCCTGACTGGCGTAGTTCTAGTGGTAAAAAATGAACGAGTAGACCTGCAAAGATTTAAATAGTAATTAGGATACCGTAATATTTTATGACATATCCTGTTAAGTACAGTGAGATGTTTGACGTTGCTTAGATTATAGAACTTCCTACCGACGGCCAGAACACGACGTTATGTTAACCATGAGATTTAGTGTAACTGTGTGTACGTGACAGCTCATGATCATTGCCGACCAATTACCTACAAGTGTCGTTAATCTGTCTCACAGATCCTGGTATAAGACAATAGTTATGTAACACATTAGGATCGTGTCGAAATGAAAGAACGCCGTCGACTCCGAATCGTAGCACTTGTCGTTTTGAAAGGGTTTTTTATGAGTTTTCAACGAGCGAACGTTATGTAATTTTCTTCTAAAAATAATTGCTCCGGAACATATATTTTTAAACTCTGTAAATGTATTAAATACATTAATGTCATAAAGTCCTTCTATAGATCACATTCGCTATCCAAGTATTACAATCCGGCCTACCTACTCTTCACAGGTAGACCGTACCGGAACATGACCCTTGGCTAGCAAAGATGTCTAAAATTCCTTTTTTGACTAATTTTGAAGTGTAATATCTACGTTTTGTGTAACATTTGGTATGAGAAATTAAAACATAGCGAAACCAACTAAAGTTGGTCAGATAAGTTATTTTCGTGATCCAAAAGAATGCCGCGGAAAAAAACACCAAGGTTAAATGTTCAATACTTTTGTGTTATTATATAGATGTACATCATTGTGAGAGACAAAAATAACTTCTATTGCAAAAATGAAGATTGACTGGGCCAATGTAGATTGACTTTACCAAAGCTAGGCCGGCATCTGAATCAAACTTGTACCAAAATGACCCTCAGATAAGAATATGTTCAAATATCTTTATAACATTGTATCGTTTAAAATAAACAAAGTAGCAAACTGGAATTTTAAGTATAATCTATGCAATAATTTACCTTAGCTAGCGCTGTCATGCAGTGTGTCAACAGAATTCCTCCTCGAAAACCAAACCAAAATTAGCAATAATAAAATAAGTGTCAGTCCAAATGTAATCTATGACAAGCCTAAAAAACGAGGTAAACAAAACATTGTTTAACGCCTCAAATACAACGACTTCTCGGAGATATTTTCAAGTATTATGATAATGAGTGATTTATAAACACCATCTGCGTCAATCACCATTTTGTTCGAACTGTCTAGACCTACCAAATAGAAGGGGTTTTTATAGATGAAAAATGCACGAAAGTTGATATCAATGTTACACATTATTTGTCTTGTCTAAGCCTACATACTTAAGTGATGTCTTGTAATGCCAGTGATACTATATTGTCACACACTTTGTGTCCCTGCTCGAGAGGGTCCTGATCTGGAAATAAAGTTGCTGTATTCTGCTACTTTTAAGCGTTAAATGCAGGCGTTTAATTATGTATACGAACGCGTTGAACTGGAGTTTAACGCGTCAATATCTTTACGGCCCAGCAACACACGCGTCACATTGATGATTTGTTGCAGATTTGTAACTAGGCTGTTGAGAATATACTATCCGATAAATATTAATAAAAATCCATCGCAGGGTTTGATGTCATTCTGCACGTGCGTAACTTGAAATAATTCCGTGTTAGTGTCTAACGTTAAATACATGTATGTCAATATTTCCGAGTCCACTAAAGCGTAGTACATTTAAATTCATTTGAACATTCAAATTCCTAAGTATTTTGGAAAAGCATATTCCAGATATCATTATAATGTGGGCACTCACAGAAAAATTATCGAGTTATGAGCTATACTTTTGCAAATATAAATAAATGGTCAATACTGTATAGTTGGTACCAAAGACAGCGCGAATTCATATGCCAAGGGAATATTAATAGATATTTGTATAGGCACAAACAAATAATTTACCTGTTTTCTACTGATGATTAAACAACAACTTAATATCGCATTTTACTTGACTTTCACAAAACACTTTTTACCTGGACGTGTTGCGCGAAATCTAATCCCCGCGCACGACAACCACGAAATATTGGCCCCGCGAAATTATTATTGCAATTAATACTGTCATATAAACAATAGGACCGAACAGCAAATAAACATTTGATGATGATGATGATGATGATGATGATGATGATGAATTGCATTGAACATAATAAACTTTATAAAGATGCCAATATCACGCAAAAGTTGTGGTTCGGTGACAATAACATTTTGAAGACTTTGCAAAAAAGTTGTTTAAATGGAATGTATAAGGCGCATTTTATGATTGAGTCGCTATAAAACATAATTAATAAACCGAGAGATTCACAAAATACCCGTACTGGTATTGTATAGGGTACGTAGATCTGGTTCAACAGGTGGAAGCCTACATGGTTTCAGTTCCTGGTAAAATGTTGATGGTTTTTGGCCCCTATAAACGGTATCACAACAAACAAACAAAATAAAAAAATAAAAAGACAACATCTTCTTTAACTTTTATCAGAAAGCCGAGTATGATGGCATTTGAACTATCTTTTTTTATGTAAATTCGTGTAGTACTGATTGGGTACATTAGAAAAGGAAATTTGAACAGCCAAAAATAAAAACAGTACCCGATATTGATATGAGGAGCTTAGATATGATCGATCCTTGGGGAATCAGCACGTACATTTAGCCGTATTTTTTTTATATATTGCCTGTCTAATCTGATTCCGTGATTTGACCTATTATCCACTATCACGAATTTTCATATAGTAATATACTCATTTACGTTCATAAGAACGGTGCTAGATTTATTATTGTTGATCTTTGTTATTATTTTTATGCAAAAGATTCTCAATATAGGCACGGACTTAGATTATAGGTTAGTATTTTTGTGGTGTGTTATTTTTAGCAATTTTAACTTGGTAATTGGCCGTAGTTATGCATATTGAGGACAGATGGCGCTTTCGTCGCACCTGCTAAGTTCACAGGTCATAATCATTTATCATCTCGACACTTCTGTTTGCACTGATCACTCTCCTGAATGACAGTTGTCTTTGTGTGCATTGATAATAATTATAACTTCTTAATGTGCATAAAAGGAAAAGTAATTCTGTCAAAAAGATACGTTTTAGCATGAAATACATGTTTGTTTTTACTTATTTGCCGCCATTGTGACAAATGATGACGTCACTCATTAGTATTCCTCAACATGTGGAGCTGAATAATACGACCCTGTCATTATTGGAATAGTTACCTAGATGACCCTTTGTATTATGTTTACATTTTCCAACCGGAACGGTAAGTATTTTACATGAGATATATCTGATATGATGTATAAGTATGTTGGTTACGGATTCTAGAATATGTAAACAAAATGGTGGACAAGATTAAATCGGTAACTCCAGTACGACAGTCATGTTTATGACTCGTCCAAGTTGTTTTTCTTCCTACACACTCGAACAATGTGTTGTTTCTGTCTGAGGATACCACCATTGTGTGATGTATATCAATGGTAAAACAAATGACTTCACAAGGGACGTAAGCATCAACCTAACAAATATGAAATGGTACAAAATATAACGTTTTAGTAGATCTGTTGATTATCCTGTTATGATGATTTAGAATGTAATATGTACTGTGCAGTAACGTTAGTTGTTCATTTAATAAATAGCTTAATATGAGCACTGAATACATGTAATTTATTTACAAGTGTTATCTATCGCTTTGTTTTCATACGCACTATTGTTAATCTGTTGACATCGATGATAGCTATATAAATACGTCTGCTGATAACAGGTGAGGGATAAATGTGTATCATATGTCATGGAGGTGAAATATAGTTAATGTGTAATAAAAATATGAGAGACAACTCGGTTTCACTAGGATCACTTTATGAATATTGCAGAACTTGAAATTGACTGGGTTGTTCCCTATAATATGTCGGGACAGTAGAGAAAAATATTAACTTCCTTTCGGTTATGTGAAAATACCATAGAGTTCAGTTGACAGTTGTCTAGAAAAGGATCTGACACAGATATGCAGAGAAAGCGGTTTGGCTGCAAATTTAAATCCACGTTCACCTTTGTCAGTGTTCCCTTTAATGAACCTGCCAGATAATGTCACTCTAGCTACATATGTATATATATATATATACTGCCATTATTTGACATCTATTTCGTCAACATAAAAATTACTTCAAATATTGTATTCTTTCTAATTCTTCCTCATCTTTATCGCGTGTAGTGAAGTTATTGATGGCACACCATACACGAATTTTGTCATAAACCCAACGTTAACCGTGATCAATCTATAATTCATTTTCATGCATCCTTTTCAGGTGAATTGCTAAAAGCAATGGGTTCCACAATGTTAAGTTTCAGTATTTCCAGAAATTCTATGAGTCCCATCAAAATTCTAGGAGTATAGGACTCGGGACTTGTATGTAGATTATCACTGGTTAATGAAACTTCAAAGGGATGATACCTTGACACTAGTTTTCAATTTCAATGTTTATTACATGATTGGGAAGAAAAAATAAGGCTGTTATGGATTCTGATTGACGACAATGACAGTCACATGTTCTTGTTCCATGTATGACTATAGCTATTTTTACTGATTTTATTCATTCATACCTTGCAATAAAGTTATTTTTAAGAGAGTGATGTATGCAGCAGATGATATATATCATATTTAATGGTTTTCCATTGACAACCATTATATATTTCACTATTACGGCAGAATATAGGATACTGATATTTTTCACAAATGTGAAGCACAAGTGAAAATATTGATATGTTCTGCCTTACAAGTGAAATATTATGGTATTCAACGGGAAAGCATTACATTTTCTATTAATTACATTTAAAAAACTACCTACAGCAACAAAAGTAACTTGATCATTCAAAACGGTTGAGGATATAATAACTTTAACATTGGTGCCATAGTCTAATGGCATAAAGCTGTGTGCAATTTTGAATAGACTACTCACAACAATTTTACGATTTCTATTACATTGAATGAAGTGAATGGGAAGTGCCGTTCTGATTGGTTAACTCCAAAAGTTTGTTTCCATACACTTTTTATATCTGTCACCGTCACACCCTGTCACTGCGTGAAAAAACAGTATCAAGTTGATAAAATTAAATATCTCCCTGGCAAAAATGTTATAAATGCTCATGCTGAACGACCAAATTTAAGTTTCGGGATTGCAGCAATGACTTAATTATGGTAATCCTGAGACAATCAAGTTCCATTAGGCTGACATTCCTCATACTTTGTGGAAGTGGTATTAAAATATGGGATAATTGTATGTCAGTCGACTGACAGTCTAGTGTTAAAGATACAGGGAAAATCCTGGAATTTGAGATTATACTAATAGTGGAGCTATCTTACCCACTTTACTCAAAATCTATATAAAAAAAATGAGTATACTACCGTATCAGTGATCAATCTAGGATTTAGGGGAATCTACCCTTTTTCAGATTTAGGGGAAATTAAAATTTTGATACAAGACTAGCGTCATGAAAGTTGAAGATAAATGATTTGTTCGACATACATGTGTGCAGTATAAACATCCATTTGAAAATTGAAGAATTTTTGTTAAAATTTGTTAAGAAATGTATTTTTGCAGTGTTATAAATTTTAAATGTTGACTAGAAAACATATAGGGAAATATTTTGAAGAAAAAACNGTATTTTTGCAGTGTTATAAATTTTAAATGTTGACTAGAAAACATATAGGGAAATATTTTCACTGAACAGGAATTTTCTTCTGTATGGGAAACTACCCATATACGGTAGTGAATCAAGTCTAGATTGATACCAGAGATGTATTGTGACCTGATAAAAGTTCATTATAATCATTAACAACAAACATATTTTATTGTTGTCTAGAAACAAAATGATTTTGTTTTAAATATAAGTAGATGATGTCAGATGAGGTACTAAAGTGTATTAGTGTTAACGTTGGACATAACATGAACGTGTACCACTAGATCTGTCTCCATGACAGCTGACGGACCACGGCTGTAGTTTCATATTTGGTAAAAAATATAAATATGTCTGTTTAGGGTTCCCGACCGACCCTAGCTTTTTACCCCCGACCCCCCCCCCCCAAAAAAACCTGCTTATTTTCAATTTTTAAAAGGTTCCTTGCCTTTCAAAATGGCTTCCAGCTCCATGTTGGCGCTAAATGTCAACATATGGAGCACAATTTGCCTTCAAATGAACCTTGTTTATGTAATTCTTTGTTTTACATACAATAGTAGAGTCATAATCACATGACCACACGGTACACAAAAATAAACAAAAACAAAACAAAATTTGACCTACCTACCCTTGTTTTTTTGCCCATGCAACCCTAAACAGACAATTATTCTTTTTTGGCCTTTTAAGAAGTAGTCTGCAGGTAAATTTGGGCACTTCTAGTTTAGCAGGCACAACATAATCTGCATCAAAGACATCTAGTTTCGTGTTACAGTTTATTAATTTTCATTAATAAAATACCTAATTTTCTCTTGTCTTCAACTTAGTAAGTGTGAAGTTGTCATATTAGTTTTATATATATACAATAAAAAGATAAGACCACTATATAAATCATAATCTGATTCATAGCACCAACTAATGTAAGGAGATGGAACCTGTGGAATTGAATTGGAATTGGAAGATTTTCTTCAAGTACATGTATTTCAAATTTGGAATTTTCAGAATCATAAAATCATCATATAGGGCCATACAAAAAATTATTGTTTCTTGTTATACGTTGAAAAAATTTAGGGTAGTTAGGTAACAAATAATTTTATATGGTTTAAATAAGAGAGTGATCTTAACTTTAACAGTGCTTCTTTGAAAATTGCCTTAATAGGTTTAGGGTAGGCACAAAAAGTTAGGGCAGGTGAGGTTACTGGTAACACCAAATATTCGTTTTGTTTGTCCTAGTTATCTTCGAAATTGAAGAGAACTTGGGGGTGGGGGGGTACATTTTCATTTATCACTATTTTCCATTGGGGATCAGGCTGAAATTTGGCCCCACAATAGTTCCTTAAAAGGCTTTGGAGTTTATTTTAATTTTGACAAACATGTGACTAATTGGTTGATCACTGATCAGTGGACATGATTTTCTAATCTAAACATAAAAAAAATCAGTTCACAATCTGTTATGTTACAATTGTGAGAAATATTTCTGATTTCTTCCATATTGTGTAAACAAGTTACCAACATTACTTTATTTTAGACCCAAATTGAGTATTTCAATTATGCATGTTTTATGCAAAAACGTGATAATTCAAAATATTTGTGACACATAAACAGCATCATGTTTGAAAGATTTATTGATTTATTGATTTATTGATGAGTTACATCTCTGTTATCGGCAGCACTCATCATGATCACTGTTTGGTTTATAATTTGTAATTTATAATGCTGAATTGTCGGTCACCGTCGGTGCAAAGTTAATGTTTCAGTCTGATATACAATGATGACCATAAATATCAACGATTAACTGGTGGAGATATTTTCACTACACCTGTTTTGTTATGCATGTTGTGTGTCATCTTAATTAGCATGATCAGTGGTTACCAGAGATGATGACCTGGATGTTTGATTTGTTACTAGACACTAAACTATGTGTACAGTATTATAAATGTATATATATGGATATTTAAACTATGCAAACTTATCCAGCTTATTTAACCTTGTATGTTTGTTTTTGTAGGTTGGTTTGGGGTGCTGAGTCTCGGAGCAATATGAAGAGTGCTATACTGTAGAGTTGGTATCGCCCCTTTGATGGAGTGGGACTATGTGAATAATAGCACTAGATGTAGACATTGGATTTGCAGTGAAGATGTGAAATCAAATGTTGTGTCATAAAATACAGAATATTTCAGTGTTGTAAGATGTGAAAGAATGACTTAAAAGTAGAAAGAAACTTCATAAAAATAATGAAATCAAATAATTTGTTTAGAGATCAGGTGAACTCTGTGACTAATTTATTTGAGAAATGGAGTGAATGTGAACAGACAGTGGCTCTGTGTACACTGTTTAAACAGATATCTCCTACCCAATGCCGCTTCCTGGCGCAAGTGTTGGACCAGACAGATTGCACAGATATCGGCCAGACGGAGAGTGAGGCCAACGACCCAGGTATGCTCTCTTGTATTTAAATTATTAGGTCAACATGCAGATCAAAAATTGTTGGTTTTTAAGAGCTACAGGTTATACTCCCTATGAACAATTCATGTCGAGAAATTGACAAGAGACAATGTTTTCTTGGTGTTTTTAATCAGTAATGGAGAAAGTTAGTATATGCATCTATTTTGAATCAAAATTATTATCTTCCAACAGCATCTAAAACATCGTTATAAATGAGTGATCTATTTTACTTATATACCAATTGATATCATGCTTTCTGCGGTTTGAAATTCTCCCTGCGGCACCCTCTCAGTGCGTGCATAGCTCTTATTGAACCTGTTCATTCTTATTTAAATCCAAATGTGAACAGAAATATCTGATTAGAGGTGTATATTATGATATTTATAATTCTTACTTTCGATGTATCATTGTGTAAGTTCAAGAATAAGTTATGTGTGAGCTGTTACTCAGATTCATAACTGACACTGACTGACTGTGTTGTCGGTCGACAGCGTAGTGCTGTACATGTTAACTTCTCACTGAAAGGCCCAGATATTGCGCTATTTCGGTCATAGCTATTTTTGTCACCAACTTTCCCAAAAGATGAAACTGACCACACTGGACGTTGGCTTCAGGTCATGCCATTATCAACTTCGTAAACTTCATTAAGAGATATATATTTTCAGTATCGACTTGATTTTCAGGTCATCAAAAAAACTTACTTCACTTAATTGTCCCTTTAAGACTGTTGGTAGGCCCCAATTATCTCCTGTATCTTTTCCAATGGTTTGAGTTACACCTTTTTTTGCCCAAATTTTAACCCAATGACCCTTCTCAAGTACCTCTGATAGAAATTGTGGTTTATTATTGTCTTTGTTTTGCAGTGTACATTCACAAATTGGCCAACAATGATTCCAAAGAGTATGCTATTGCAAAGCTCCTAGCACATCTTCCACTACTACGGACTGGGAAGAATCAGGCCAAGGTTGAGTATCTAGCTCTCATCTCATCCATATTGGGTTACACAATTCAAAATGGTACTCACATTGAAGAAAGTCGGCAAATTATTTCATATTCATTGATGCACCCTGCAATTACAAGTGATGAACGTTCAGAATTCACCCTATGGATTGGGAAGCTGGAGGAACAGTTCACATATAGTATCCATCCTCAACAAAAGAAACCTGTGAAAGATGAGGAAAGTATTAATCAATCTCTTGAGAACTTGAACATTAGTAACAATGCCACACACAAACCAGTGGGGAGTGGGAGAACAAATGGCTGGCATGTGCACCCACCACCGGGAGAACCCCTCGTCATCAACACTATGGACCCAATGTCTGTCCCACCCAACGGTCTCCTCATCACTCAGCAAAATCTCATCAATCAGCGACGACAACAACAAGTACCCCCACCTCCACCACCTCCACCACCAAACAGTAGTCAAATAAGCTACAATCACACTGCCATCAGGTCACACCATCCTCCTCTCCAGCCGACCAAGTCAGCTCCACCCAACTTCCTGTCATCAGTGCCTTCTTCTCAGTCGTCATCATGTAAGTCTGTTCAATCATTTGTGTCAGTTCCACTCATCTTCCTGTTATTGCAAGTTGCAGTTTATCTTGGATTCTCAATGCAATAGTTATCTTCAAGCAAATTGTGTTCACTGAATTTCCTGTTATCAGTGACTTATATTTATATTTATTTATATTGCTACTAGATAACTCATGAACTCACAAATCGCTTGTGTTGACGGATGAATTGTCACTTGTTCAACAGTTTTGTCATGTTTTCCTGATCATATTCTTTGTATCTCCTCTAGTGAGCTCTGGCTCTGGTTCAAGAGGTCATCAGCCCTTAGTGAGAACCTCGTCAGTGTCGGTGCCTCCTTGCTCTATCCCAGTGCCAAACCACATCAATGATTGGCTACAGTCCAGTGAGGACCAGTCTTCACACTCTTCATCCAGTAGGGGGCGCTCACACTCCATGACATCAGACCACGCCCCTCTCTCCCCCCAGAGCAGCATCACATCCTCCAGCAGTAGTAGTGGAGACACCCACCACGAGGATGGTCCACAGCCAGTCAAAAACAGCTTCCTGGAGGAGGGGAGTGGAATGAGGGGTCAGTATTAAACCAGAAGCAGTTAGCACTGTTTATCCATTATTTTTACTGGTGTTATCAACAGCACATTTCAGATTTTTAGGTCACCTGAGCTTTAGATGAAGTGATCTATTGGTATCCGCTTCATCCGTCGTTCGTCGTCTAACCCTAACTTAAGCTGAAATACTGTCAAAGGGATTCATGGGAATGTTACTGACAACTCTCTGACCAAGTGTTGTTATTTTTCGGGTCGATCAGAAAACCAATATGGCTGCCAAGGGCGCAATTTTGAACATAAAGTAAAGTTCTACTGGGTCGATTTCACTGAAACTTGGTAGGAATGATCAACTCATGGACCTGACAAACTAACTTAAAAGTTATTCTTAACTTTTTTTTACTCAAATTTTGGTAGGGATGATTGACATCACCGTTAAGGCCCATGGGCCTCTTGTTAATGATACATGTAGATATTGTTTGTATTATGCATAATGTCATATTTCCATTTAAGGAAAAATATTTTTGAAACGTTTATTAGGCTTTAACAGTTTTCAGTTGAAAAGTCAATGAGAACTGAACAGGAAAAATGTCACGGACTTATTACACTTACTGTCCGTATATGGAATTAAATGCTGTGAGTAATTTTAGCTATGCTAAATTCTATACAGCTTCACTAAGCTATCAAGGCTAAATTCTATACAGCTTCACTAAACTATTAAGGCTAAATTCTATACAGCTTCACGAAGCTATCAAGGCTAAATTCTATACAGCTTCACTAAACTATTAAGGCTAAATTCTATACAGCTTCACGAAGCTATCAAGGCTAAATTATATACAGCTTCACGAAGCTATCAAGGCTAAGATATATACAGCTTCATTAAGCTATCAAGACTTCTAGCAAAATTCTGTGTTAGAAAAAATCTAACAATACACAATCCTCTTCTGCCAAATGATGTAAATGTGTCTTAATATTATGTCTCTTTGTTTAATCATAGTTAATTACTGCAAAATGCTTATCATAGGCAAATGTAATAACAGAAAAGCTTATAAAAACAATCCAATCATATTTTCTGTCCAAGACCATTTGTTACAAACTATGTTACGCATATATTAATGTGTATATCGGACAGAAAACGGCTTTGCTTGTAAGTTGGGGTTCCCTTTCCTTTTTAATACCTGTTCTATCACAGCATGGGCATGCCTTGCATGTGCATAATGTTTTATGCAATAAGCTTTCATAGTATTCATTGTTCTACATTTTACAGATGTGCCGTTATGGTTAAAAACACTGCGCCTTCATAAATATGCCTATATCTTCCAACAATTAACCTATGAAGAAATGATGAACCTGACTGAGGAGTGGTTGGAATCTCAGGTACAATGGGTTCGTTTTTTTTATTATAATTGTTTAAAAATGTCCAATGTTAATATTACATTGTCACAATTATCCCATACCAATAATACAAATTGACTAACAGTAAAAAAAAAAGTCTTTACAATATTGAATAAACAATGAGCTGTGCCCTGGGATAATCCATTGGCTGCTCTTGGGACTTGACCCCCTAACAGTTATAATTGGTCTATCTATTTTCTGTTTTCTTTTACATGGACTGGTCCATGTCATTTATTATAAGGTCAACTGAGACAAAGTTGATTGCCTTTTGTCTTGTCATCCATCATTAGGCTATAAACAGTAAAATTTCTACTTTTCTGGGAAAAAACATGGAACCCATTTCAATGAAATTTTGCAGGAAGCTTCCATGACCAAAGAGGAATCAAACTTGTGAAATATATGCTTCCTTCGTATTCTGAGGAACAGTGCCTAAAATTTCAAATTTTCTAGAATTACAGCAATCCTCTTCTAAAGCAGTCTCTGAGTTACATATATGTTAGAATCAAAGCTGCATCGTAGATCTGGAAATTGAACCAATGTTTGCTGTCATGTTGAATTTTCAAATTCTTCCTACCTTGAATCCTGAAAATAACATTGCATGAAAATTATCCTGTGCACAGTATTATGTCATTTGTTGAAAGAAAATTTAAATGCGGACCAATTAGCCCTTTAATTGTACCTTATTGAAGGAAAAGGAAAGTATCTGTAGTTTCTTTTTATTATTGAACTTATTAATCAATGGGAACAACATATTATGGAATAACTTTTTATCTGTTTTGTAAAGTGTGTATTTTAAAGATTTATTTCACTTGAAATTATGTAATTAATGATTTTTGGATTGATTGATAATATGAGGCACCAAAAAGGTCTGTTGTTGAATTTATTATTTATATTTTACAGAATGTAACAAAAGGTGCTAGAACAAAAATTGTGCTCAGTCTGAACAAGCTTCGTGAAAGACAGTCCTTACTTCGCTCACTTGAAAAGGTTTGTACTGATCAAAATTAGTAGGACATTTTAAAACAACATGTTTTCATGTTAAGTTGAATAGACAGGGGAGGTAGCTTCTTTGTTTCATGATAGGTGTTATTTAAAAGATAATCCATAATTCCTCAACACTTAATCTTATATTGCCATTTACATATGAATTAATTTGGTTATTTTTGCTAGATATATGTTGTGTTATGATTCAATAGTTCAGGTTTGTTTTTTGCTATTAAAACCACTAAGACTAATTCTGTTGTGTTTGTTTAGGAGATGATGGATGGAGGGTCAGTGAAGGCTGCTCTCACAGAGATGAAGGTGATAATCAATACCCCAATGAAGGCATTTTCCCAGGAAGGACTCCCGTCGTCCTCTAGTTCAGAAGGGGGAGACTACTCTTATATCGCTGAAGGCGACTTGGTTGCTCAATTTACAAGAGTCATGGGCAAAGGTATTCACTCCTATACACTGACAAAAAAGGAAAAAAAGGGGGAAAAATCAAATAGTTAATTTTTGTGACAAAAAACATAACCTCAGAATGATATTGATGATGATACATCCACTAGTATAAAGCTTAGCAATGTATCACAAATTAGCAAAAAATGAAATGCTTCAGGAAATAGTGATAATGTGGCGAGGTTAGACACTTACTATTTTTGCATGGGCATTTGGCAGTTCATTGGACTAGTGAACTAGTTATAAAGAGATATCTCCAGCTCAAAATATTAAAAGTTATTGACTGTATGCGGACACATATATATACAAAACTTCTGCCATGAAGATATGGTGAAGTTTAAGAAAATTTTATATGATGCAATATATATGTATTTAACCAGTTTTCAAAAGGAATATTCTTAATTTACAACTTCTCTATCAAATGATATTGTGGTAAAAAAATATTACAAGTTCACAGGACCAGTTAGGTTCTAATTTTATGTGATGCAATATATATGAATTTAACCAGTTTTCAAAAGGAATATTCTTAATTTACAACTTCTCTATCAAATGATAATGTGGTAAAAAAATATTACAAGTTCACAGGACCAGTTAGGTTCGGTGATTCACTAGTCCTTGCTGAAATCTACTGGTCTCTGACTGGGAGACTAGTGTTAGTTTCTCTCTGCTGAGATGTTGGTATAGGTGATTGTCAGGACGTAGCAGTGTCTCCGAGTCATTACACTGTGTTTGGTCTATTTCAGTTTGCACACAGTTGCTGACGGCCAGCCGTCCAGATGATGAATGCTTTAACCTCTACCTCAGCCTCATCGACAAGTGTATAAATCATGAGGTAATTTTACATTTCATATCATATTCTTTGATCGGTAAAATGATGTTACTACACATCTTTCAAGAGCCTTCAACTATGGACTATGAATATCAGCTTGATATTAAAGTCATAACAAAGGGGACTGAATAAGTTTCTATTTATTTTGATTTTGATTTATTTTGTCATGTAAAGCAAAACTAAAAAAACAAAGTTTGAGGAGATACGCATTCAGCCTGTCAGTATGTAGTCCTATGTTTATATAGTAATCCTTAGGAATCACTCTAGTACTACATATTTACCATTTTTCATGAAATTTGATTTGGCTAAGATATAACTTTGACATGTTTGAAATGGGTTTTATCAATTAAATGTCTAATGTTACTTACTTCAGATATAATTACACCACCCAACTCGCTGTCAATAGTCTAGCAGCTGCATTTCTTGACTGATTTATATGAAACTTCAGTCATGTTTGCCTTGGACACGTTTGAAAGAACATCAATAGAGTTGAGAAGGTCACTGTTACTAAAATATGATTTCACTATTATATACTTATCATCAGTCTAATACTCATTTGTCTCAACGGATTTTCATGAAACTCCTGTTTGTCTTGATGGGAGCCATTTGTCAAAAATCAAGGTTGCTGTTGCTAATAATAAAATTATGTCATTAACCCTTTCACCACTGTAGACCATAATGGACTCATCCATATCAATGCATGACAGAGTCTACTAAAGTTACATAGGGGTGAAAGAGTTAAACTCATTCTTGCGGCCATATTTCTCATGAAATGAAAGTTATATTTGCCTTGATGAGCATCGTCGATCAAAGATTAAGTTTAATATTACTAAAAATATAATTCAACACAGTTTACCTGTATCACTGTAGCGACTTAATGTCTTAACAGCTTTTCATAACTCTTAACACATGTTTAACATAAGTGAGTATTGTGTTATCACCAGTCCAATGTCAAGTTCATTGTTACTTAAAATATATATATTTACAGAAAATGGTTTTGGACTCTCCATTGGTACACAATCCATTATGCTAGAGGATATATATCTCTTGTGATGCCTTGTTACAAAGTTGCTCTCTGAAATTTGCCCAGAAAGGGTTTAGGGTGGGCGTTATAAACTAGGGTAAACAAGTTGTCAGAGGTCCAGCAATCATGACATCATCATTTAGACAATAGAACAATATAGAAACTCTCTGTTAAGCATGGGTGATATGAACATGAGCTGCCAGATTTTTGACACAAAACATAGTTCATGTATGAAACATTTTTTATTTTTTAGGCCTTTACATATAGACAGAAAAAGTTATTGTCCACTTGGAAGCAAGAAATGCAGAGAATATATCAACCACCACTCAAATATAGTATGGATAGGAAACCAAAACCAGGGTAAGCAGTACCACCGGGCAAACTTTGGTCTGTATAGCCCCACTGGGACATGATCTGTGAACATTTTGCGAAATGTTATGAAATCCTTGTATAGAAGTATACCAATAGTATCGAGATATACCAATAGTTTACAGATATCAAATACATTGACACATGTATACATGTATACTGTTCTGGTAGTAAATCATTCCAGCTCTAATTTAAAGTTAAAAATATTTCAAAGTCAGTAAAGCCTATTTTTGTCATTTAATTAAGATGGGGCAATACGTTTCCTCTTGGAGCCTCATTGCGTGGGGGTCTTGCGCAGAAGGTTCCACGTCAGCCTCGTACAACAACACAATGGAGTTTTGGAGCCAAGAGGTCTATAGTGGGGGGCACGACTAGTGGTCACATTCCACTGACTCGCAACACTTCTCTCAATCCAGCACTCTTCTCCAGACCACAATTCAGTGAGGTAATTTGAAATAACGATAACATCATTGGTTGTGAATTGATTGATTTTTTTAAGTGTAACATGTGAACAAAAAACCTTCTGTGAGCATTTGCTATTATCAACACAAGGATCAGCAACTAGTCATGTTTCCTCAGGTGAAGACAAACAAAATAGTCAAAAATCAAAATTGATTTCAATTATGTTAAAAAAAAAAGAAGAATCGAAAAAGAAGAAAAAATAGTATACAAATGATGTTTTAATATTTCAGGGCAAGCAGCAGGTGACAAGAACCCACTCTGCTCCTCTTAGGTCTCCAAATCTTGGTTTTGCTGTGTCAGGTGGGTAATTCTTTATCAGTTATATGGCCTAAAATACAGGTGAAATATGTTTTCACTCCTCCTTTTTTTGTGGTTTGTAACTTGCGTTGAACCTAGGAAATGGAAGAAGCATGTCTTTATTATAGATTTGTTCATCTGTGGCCAGGTCTTGCTGTATTAGTTTAAACAAAATATATGTTCAAAATTAGCATATCATTTTTTGAAATTGAAAATTGGTTTTGTAGGCATTAAAAAGAAGTTCATGCTTATATTAATTCTTTTCTTCAAATTTTCAGTTGACCAGGTTCCAAATTTTCAGTTAATACATGTATACATTGTACCGGTAAAATCAATTTAACAAAATTCTATATTAAAACTATAGTTATGAAATTTTCAATAGACTACAAGTACAAATACATCATTTATTCAGCAAGGGTATATATATGCAAGTCTGCTTGATAGACACAAAGGTCTGCAAGATGTTTGTTTCAAGTTTCAAATTTTTGCGGGTTATTAGAATTACAGTTAAACAAGATACGTGCTGGTAAATCAGAAGATATCTCTACATCCCAGTTCTGTATATCAAGTTGCAAGTCTCCGGTCAAACATGCCATTCAATAGAAACCTGTTCTTCTTTTCAGATTGTGAATCTAATGCAGACAGTGCTGAGAATTATGCTCAACTGGATTCTTTGTGCATGAGTGTAACAGAACATGCCCTTGGAGGGTCAGGTATGAAAAAATTCTCTGCCCTCTTAGACGAGATTTTGAATATTCATGATTTTTGAATGGCTGCTTATCAATATTAAAATCTTACCTGGTATTTATGTAAGAAAGAAATCCCACTTTTTCTGAGATGAGCCATTTTACAAGGTCAACCTGGCTTGAAACTTTCCATATGTTATAAAGCCTAATATAAAATGTAGTAACAAAATATAAAGAACCATATCAGATATCTGGTTGCCACTGTCAGCATTGTAAAGTCTTGATGACCTTATACAAAAATTAAAAGCATGGTGTCTAGTTTTATAATTTAAATGATCAGACAGGCATAACTACATTTTAGAAAGGAACAAGAGGTGTTTTGGGGTCAAATCTATATGTTCTGTTGTAAGATCGGAGCCTGGTAATGAATCAAGTTTTGGTCAAGTTTCATAAAACATTAAATAGAGAAAATGCATCAATTTTTTTCAGATTCTGGAGATAAAAGTTCAGGATTTTGAAAAAGGAGGGGTGATGAGCAGCAGGAAGGCACATTTACAGACTTGATTTAGTTCTGTATGAGTTACATTTGTGAGTTTAAGTTAAGGAGCATGTTTTGATACATCCAAGTAAGGATATAGGGTCAAACCCATGAAGACAGGATTGCCAATGTGTATGAATATTTGCTTGGTCTGCTGTGGTGTGTCGGAGTACATGTGTTATTTCTCTGTCAGATGTGTGGCCATCTTAACCAACCATTGTTTTATTGCCTGTGTTTTGTCATCTTTACATTTTTTTCTTCCATATTTTTTTATTTTTTTTTTGTAATTTACACTCAATTGAATCCACACCAAGATATTTCCTACCACTACTGATATCTGTGTAAGTACCTAGCCTGTATGATCTTGTGATTGTTGCGTGTTCAGTTTTCACTTATATTTTATGTTGTTATTTGATTTGTTGATTTTTTCATATCAAGCTTTTTCATATTTTTCCAAACTCAGATGTAATGTTTATTTAATTTTATAAAACATAGAATGTTTTGCTGTTTAATTTTAGATTTTAGTTTAATGTATAAGAGAAATATTATGGTTACAGCCGGATCTGATACCTATCTTGGTTATGTCTGTGTATGATGTATATTAAGTGTTTATTATTTAACTAAATGAGTTACCTGTGATCATTGCTTTATTACTTGTCAGTAACAAATTCACACAGTGCCTTTTGTCATAAAAATTATGTTAACTGAAAGGTTCTGCCAAAATCTATGCATGCACAAATCAACCAAGTAGGTGCAGTATATCATGGTTATGGTAGGCAGCCTTGTACACATGCATTCATTACTATAGTGTCTAAGACACTCTTTTAACCCGTATTATATTCATGTGTGTTCATGTGCATGAACATAGATTTAGTCCAAATGAGAGGAGGAACATCATGCCTTTTCTAATGTGTTGTGTGTACCAGTGAGTAAAAGAAGTCAGTTTTGTTAATTTTCTCTTGAATGAAGGTACCCTGGCCAGTAATTTTGTATCCGATAATTGTAATTTTTCATACGATATGCCATAATTATGAGGACATGACTTTAGAAATTGTCAAGCCCTTTATGACTGTTAGACATGTTTTATTCAATATATTTCCCGACAAATTTGATATATTTAGAGTTTGGTCACAGGTCAATCTGGACAACATTTTTAATGAGCAAACACAGCATTCTGTCTAACCTTTTGTTTTTCTGACCAAAACTTGTGTCTTGTTACTGTCAACTTTGGTTAACCTTGGTTAAATATCTTTTCGTTTGATTTCATATCTATGATACTGTATTAATCTGTAATGAAGCTAAAACATCAGACTTTGATTCAACACAGTTAACATCAGACTTTGATTCAACACAGTTTCAGATAAACCTGATAGTGGATGTATTTGATGCTGATCATCTAGGCTTAGGCCAAAAATAATGTGTTTCCGGTTTCCCTACCGACCCTAGCTTTTTGTGCATACCCTAAATTTTTTACTGGCATTTAATGATATTCACAGTTAAAGTCAGAACTCTGATATGCACTGTTTAAGTCAGAACTCCTGCTCTATATATAAGCATTGTAAAAATATTTTCAAAAATTAAAAAAAATGCCTATCTATTAAACGACCCAATTTTTTTTCAAGCAGAAACAAGAAACATGTTTGTTTTTGCCTTACCATAATGTCAATCCTCAGTGTTTGTTTCTTAATTTTGTTCTGGGAACCTTCTTTATATTAAAGCCAATGTCAAGTCATTGTACAAGGGATATCACATAATGGTTGGTGCAAGGGATGTGGCGTCATGTCATTTGTGCAAGAGATGTCATGGTTTTTCTAAGAAATGTCATGTCATGGTTTGTACAAGGCCCTTGAAGGGAAATGATAATATTTCAAATAGAGGGACTGTATAGTGATGTTGTGGTATGGTTTGTACAAGAGAAACTGTTTGTACAAGGAGTACTTTGTCATTGTACAAGGGAATATCATTTGTACAAAGGATGACACGTCAAGGTTTGTACAAGATATCTGTCAGTTTGCACAAGGGATGTCATGCCATTGTACAAAAGATGTCTGTCTATTTTGTGACTTATTTAAGGAATTTCTTGTGTCGTTTCTTAAATATATAAGCGATGGGATTTGTTAAAAATGTGGCTTGTATGTGTGAAAGCTAAGTGTGTGTGGTGTGACTGTTGTCACTGTCATGTAAGTTGTGTCACGTATGTTGTGTAATTCGAGGCATGTTTTGGACGTGTTATATCATTATAGGATCAAGAACAGTCGGTAGCACAGGCATTGATCCAGGTACCTGATGTCATGTTGAATGTTTTAAGGAACATATGCATGATTCTTTGGTCATCTTTAATTTGTCTTGTGCCATGGTCAATACAAGTGCCGTTGTTGTCATGTTAAAGTGTTTCATGTGTTTTGGTATCTCTGCCGGTACAGAGACCAAACAACCATTAGCCTAAATGTACAATATCACTTATTTTATAGAGGTACATAGAGGCTATCTTTGGTTGTAACTATTGCACTCAGAGTAATATTATATCACATATATAGATTTTAGGAGAACAAGTTGTTACACAAGATGTACATTTCATTAAGAGATATTCTATAACACCAGTGGTAATGTTGTAGGAACTATTTACATCAAAGTTATGATGGCTTATGTTAAGTTTGTATTTTCCTTGCTGTAGTAATGCAGTGCTTGTAATTTTCCTTGCTGTAGTAATGCAGTGCTTGTAATTTTCCTTCCTGTACCAATGCAGTGTCTAATTACTATCGTGGAGAAATCTGCTACCAGTGACAAATTCTAGACAATTTTTTGGTTTGTTTGTACATTTTGTAATAAAATGCACATATAACTTCAAAAAACCCATTCAACTACTATCAGCAACTGAGTGTATATCTGCTGTTAATTGTATTTAATATTGAAGCTGATTCCGTCTTGAGTTTTGAATACTGTTATAAACTGTTGTAAATTAAACCTTACCATCTGTTATGGATTCGAGTGGGGAAGGCATGTCTATTTGATGTCTAGTGCTGTTGTGTTACTAGTAAATTTGATTTAAATTTCGTTTTCCTATAATGATAATATTTCGTTTTCCTATGATGATAATATATCGTTTTCCTATGATGATAATATTTCAAACAAATTGTTTATTGACTTTTCATGCAGTGCTGATGGGCCTTGTTAACAAGTGTTTAATATTGAGAGCATGCTTCCTGTATATTTACTTCCTCGCACACTGTAGCCTTCATGTCCAGCTTTCAGCTTTCCATACTTCCTTAGAACTACCAGTTGTGGAAAGAACTCATTTTAAGTAGAAAAGCAAAGTTGCAAAGCTAAAACATATTTATCATACGTAAATTTATAGAGCATGGTTTTCTATAAATTACAGTTTAAATGATATGTTGATACATAAAATATTTTATGTAAAGCTATTTTTTCTATTATTGTGACCATTCAGTGACAAAATTAGAATGTAGTGATTTTCATTTTGATAGACTTCAATTGTATACATCCATGATGTATTGATCTATTTAATACTAATTTTAGTAAAAAAAATGATATTTTAGAAATTGTGTAAGCAAAGTATTGGCTATCATTACCAGTTTCTAGCATGTGACAAAAACTGTGAAAGGCTTCTTATGTTATATATCTGTCATGAAAAGTGTCATTGTAAGACTGAAGTCAGAAGGCTTTTTAGGGTCTACAAACTTTGTTAAATATTTATGAATTAGATTACACTGTTGAACTGGCGAGCTGCAGGCCTAAACTATTTGTATTTAATTTTAATAAGTATTTCTAAATACGTACTATTTATAACTTTTACTTTGTATTACAATGAGTCATCTTTTGAAAAGTTCTCAAAGACATGATTAATCAATTACGGAAGAAACTGATTGTATCAATTTTATATCTTATATTTGTCAGCAGGAGTACATTATGAATTATTGCCTTTTAATAAAAGTTTGTTTGCTTTTATAACATCTTTTCTCGACATTGAAAGCTATATAGTGACATCAAAGCAAAGACTTTTTAACTTAACCCAATTTTATGTATACCCGTATAAAAATACACATTTCATGAATCCCTGTGTGGACAAACCTGTTGTTGGACGGTTGGACTGGATTGACAGTTGAACTGTAATATAACACATTTTGTACAAATTGTTCCTTGTTGTGTTGAAGTTGAAAGTTTATAACCAAGTTCTGGAAGAAACTGAAGTGTTAATATTTTGTTACATTGTTTTGTATTTTAGAGAATTTAATAATGAAATTCCAATGTAAACTTCTTTAGTGTTACAGTATGTGTGTGTACAGTCAAAGGGGTTTTTAAAGACTTGATTTGCTACCAGTGTATACAATGGCAGGATTGTACAACAGTGCCAATATAATGTAATGTCACATTAGTTTACTGTAGTGCCGGTTTCGTCATATAATGCCAATGTTACCACAGGGTTGAGACAGGAATTAGAACTTTTTAAAAGATTACGAATTATTTTTTTGGAAAACACAGAAATATTTCAAGAAATATTAAAGTCATGTACTTTTTCTCCATCAAATTTACAGGAAAAAGTTAAACTTAGAAATAGAAAAATGCTGATGTAAAATACATGATATATAGGGCAGGTCATATAGAATTTGTTTAGGTACATTCTATTTGAAGAACTTTTCAAGCCTTTACGGAACCTGTAATACATTACCAGCATTGTAGACAAACATTAAAAATACAGTTGTACTGGAAGTGGAGGAAATCTTGATCTATTAAAGCTTGTATGTTACTGTTATTTTATTTGCCCAAACATAATCATTTAAAGAAAAGTTAAAATACGGGTGGTGACTTATTTTCTTTTTGGCAAATAGGCAAATATTTCACATATTTATATCATATTGTACTGGGTACATGAAGTTCAATATACATTTGTCAGTTTAGGGATTTTGATGGTTGCCTTAGTGAACATCTGTCTTTAATTCTAAAATTAAATGACATGAAGTTCAAGTAAGGGAGGGTCGAAATAGGAAATTAACTAAATCATGTTTGAAAAATAGTATTGAAAACATCCTTCCCCTTTAAGATGAAGAAAAAGTCTTGTTGCCAAAATGATCTAGAGAATTGAACACACTTCACCTGTTGATATTAATTAAATTGTTTGGTAATGAAGAATCTTGATCATGTACTTGGTACTACTGAAGTGCTTTATTCTGTGTAAATCAAAGAATTGGTACTGCAATTTATCTTTGCTCAATTACAAACTTTATAGCTGTTGGAAGGTGTGCTTGAAGCAGACTTCCTAAGTATTGTATATAAAACTATCATGAAATGAAATCTGTCACCTGCCAAATAACCATCCATGACTGATTACCTACAAGAAAATAGGATTTCCCTGTACACCCACATTGACAAGAAACCAATGATTTGGTTTTAGTTGTATTTTACAGTTCATGTGAAGAGTTTATAATTATTAACAGTTGTACACATTGTTTTTTTACAAATAAGTTGGTAGTTTATGTCAGAGGAATTATCCTGGAAGGGAAATAAACGGTCTTGTTCTGATTATTGCCTTGTGTCATTTCTTAAAGGCCAGTCCACTGGCTTCAAAGCTTAATTATCAATTGAATTGGTACGCTACTCACTTGTAAAGCTTGATGTTACATGTAAGTAAAATGCAAGCAAGACCAATAAGGAATACATGCAGTATTCTTTCCAAGGAAAATCTTCCTTGAACAACTGACAGACAGATGTAATTATAATAGGCCTCCACTCAGTAGGGATTATAATTAATGGTCGCATTGCCCATGAGTTTATCCTTCTGCAGTGTTGTTTATTATAATAATATACAACATTTGAATAAGCTCATCTGGTCAAAAGCTAAGGGCCATGATGCTGCAACTATAGCTCCCTATTTTTAGCCTACCATCATCTGATGGTGTACTATTCAAATCACCATTCGTCCGTGGTCTGTCCTTTAACAATTCTTGTTATCGCCATTTCTCAGAAGGTGCAAGAGGGATCTTTCTAAAATTTGAGATGTAGGTTCCCCTTGGTCTGCATAGACTGATCGGATGAACAAAATTGCGGACAGACTGCCATCTTGGATTTTTGACAGTGAATGTTTGTTATCGCTATTTCTCAGGAAGTTCTGGAGGGATCTTTCTCATATTTGATTTGTAGGTTCCCCTTGGTCTGTTGTTGTGCATATTTACTTTTGAAACTGATGGTATAAGCAAAATGGCCAACAGGTGGCTATCTTGGATTTTGACAGTGAATGTTCTCATGAAGAGTTTGAGGGATCTTTCTCAATTTTGCATATTTATGTACCCTAGCTTGGTCTGTTGTTGTGCATATTTACTTTTGAGACTGATCAGATAAACGAAATGGCCAACAGGTGGCCATCTCTGATTTTGACAGTGAATGTTTGTTACAGCTGTTTCCCGAGAAGTTCTGGAGGGATCTTTCTCAAATTTAAAAGTAGGTTCCACTTGATCTGTAGTTGTGCATGTTTATTTTGGAGAGTGATCATACAAACAAGATGGCCACAGGAAGTACTGATGAGATCTTTCTAATATTCTATTGATCAGATCTATTTCTCTTACATTTAAACAACTGTACTAGTAAATATGTGAAACGATGGCATTTACTGTTTACATAATTTGATCAAACTAATAAGAAACAAGAGATCCCAGAGGGATCTTGGCGCCCACCTTTGTACCATCTTCATTATTTCTTTGTTAGTTCGATCTTTTCTCTTCTTCCCTCTTATCTGTTTGATCGAGTCATGTTAACAGTAATTGCACCTTGAGGTAACTTTTGATCTAAACTTAGTACTGATGTGCATGAAAGCCAACCTTCAAAGTGAGTTTGTCATTTTACATATTTACTAGTACAGTACTTAATGTGAAAGAAATAGAATCGATCATTGCAATATGAGAAAGATCTGTTTATTTCTTCTTTTAATCCATTTTGTTTTTATGATCAGTCTCAAAATATAACATACAAAACGAGGGATCAAGGGGAATCACATTTAAAATTTAAGAAAGATCCCTCCATTACTTCCCGAGAAATAGCGATAACAAACTTTCACTATCAAAATCCAAGATGACTACCTGTCGGCCATGTTATTTATACGATCAATCTCAAAAGTTGCCCTGCACAGCTACGGACCAAGAGGAACCTGCATATAAAATTTGAGAAAGATCCCTCTGAAACTACCCGAGAAATAGCGATAACAAACTTTCAATATCAAAATCAAAGATGGCTGCCTGTCGGCCATGTTGTTTATCCGTTCAGTCTCAAAAGTTGCCCTGCACAGCTACGGACCAAGAGGAACCTGCATATAAAATTTGAGAAAGATCCCTCTGATACTACCCGAGAAATAGCGATAACAAACTTTCACTATCAAAATCAAAGATGGCTGCCTGTCGGCCATGTTGTTTATCCGATCAGTCTCAAAAAGTGCCCTGCACAGCTAAGAACCAAGGGGAACCTACATATAAAATTTGAGAAAGATCCCTCTGATACTACCCGAGAAATAGCGCTAACAAGCTTTCACTACCAAAATCCAAGATGACTACCTGTCGGCCATGTTATGGATCCGATCAATCTCAAAAGTTGCCCTGCACAGCTAAGGACCAAGAGGAACCTGCATATAAAATTTGAGAAAGATCCCTCTGATACTACCCGAGAAATAGCGATAACAAACTTTCACTATCAAAATCCAAGATGACTACCTGTCGGCCATGTTATTTATACGATCAATCTCAAAAGTTGCCCTGCACAGCTAAGAACCAAGGGGAACCTACATATAAAATTTGAGAAAGATCCCTCTGGTACTTCTTGAGAAATACCGTTAACAAGAATTGTTTACGGACGGACGACGGACAACGGACAACGGACAACAGACAGACCACGGACGCAGGGTGATTTAAATAGCCCACCATCAGATGATGGTGGGCTAAAAAGATCAAACTGACAAACTAATGAAGATGATTCAATGGTTGGCGCCAAGATCCCTCTTTGATCTCTTGTTATTAAGCTGCCTCCACCAAGTCAGGGGTATTTAGTATTAGCTTTGTGCCGACCCGTTTCCAGAGCATATCTTGGCACTGTTTCATGAGGTGCATCAAACTTTGTATATAGCTATATCAGAGGAAGGTGGTGTGTTGCATCATTACTCATAAAATAAGGTCACTGTGACCTCTTAACCTTTGGTGGGGCTGCACTGGCCAAGTGGTTAATGCATCCAACAGTCTATGATCACTTGCCCTCAACTATTGGGTGTGGGGCAGTCGCCAGGTACTTGCTGCAGGTTGCTGGTATTTCCCGTTTCTACGTTTTTTCTCTACCACCTAAACCTGACTTGTCCTTAAATATATGGCAATAGCTGTTAAGTGTTAACAAAACATAGAGGACAAACAAATGAACCTTTGACCTTGACCTTAAGTACTATGATACTGTGTTATACACGTTTTTAGAGCATATCTCAGCTATGGTTTCATGAAGTAGCATCAAACTTTGTATATACCGGGTAGGTACATAATGGATCTCTATAAGATTTCAACCCTATTATGGCCAAGTTTTAAATACAGCATATGCGTAATTTCTGGAGGTTATCTTGACAACCTTTTTTAGGGATATCTGTGAAGCCCATGTTACAAGTTAATCTTGAAAAAAGATAACTCACTTCCAGCTTACAGAGGTAAAATTTTACACCAACTTTTAAAAAACTTTGATCTTTGATTTTCAGTGTGGCATGAAAAGTAACAACACTTGGTCACAGAGCCTGTTAAGAAACATTTATACCAGGTTCAGCGTCAATTACTACCGTGGTTCTTAAGTAAAAGTGGAAAACGTTAATTGTTAACAGACAACAGATGACAGATACATGACAATGCAGGAAGACAAGTAGGAATAAAAATTTGCTTCCAAACTAGGAAACTGTAAGCTAGCTAATATTCCTTGCTTCCCCATGAAAAACATAAAAATGAAAAATAAATTGCATATCACCAGATAACAATGGGTGTGAAAACTTCTTTCTAATTTTCTAATGTGACACTCTAAGCGCTTTTGCAAATGTTCCCCAAGCTCTCTCTATATTTGGAAGATAGTATCTGAATATGTCCAAAAGAAGCATCTTGAACATCAGGAACATTTTGTAGATTCAAACAAAAACAAATAAAAAAACAGGAAATAGAAAACAGATTTATTTTTGAAGAAGTGGAGCATATCAGGACATATCACACACATAATTAAGCTTTTTTCTTTTTGATGACATGTGGCAAGTCATATTTCCCACGTACACAACATAATTTTACACCCGGAACATCTTGTAGTCTGCCTCCTTTGAGTAGAACTATGCTGTGCTCTTGTAAGTTGTGACCCTCATAAGGAACATATGCTGTGGTTTCAATTCCATTACTAAGCTTCACTCGCACACATTTTCTGGAAGCAGAATTGGGTTTCTTTGGCTTTTTGACAATGGCTTTTAAAACTAGGCCTCTTTTATAAGCATTTCCACCAAGTATGCCAAATTTCTTCTTCCTTGGCTTTAGTTTTCCTCGTCTGTGTAACTGGCCTAATGTCATATCACGCTGTAATGATATCTGTGGAAGGTGATGTTTCCCACATATGCTACGAACACCTATGCTTGTATTGTTCCTTGATATCAGGGTTGAGAGACTTCGCCATGTAGCACTTCCAGAGGCAGAATTTATTAATGTTCCTAAAATTCAAAAGAAAAGCATTTTATCAACAAATTTAAGACACAAAAAAACCAGTAATAGTTTGTTTAATTTCATACATAGAATTATCCAGAAATAAAAACTGGCATCACTTCTTTCTTTATGCATGGGAAAAGACAGTAGGTTTTGAGCTAACCAGTAGCAATTAACCATAAATTTGTGACACCTGCCTGCCATATATACACTTTAAATTTTAGCCTAATATGAATTGATAATTGATACTTTTCCAACGCATTTACAATTGACAAGGAATGGAAATATCATGTATACAACATTGAAAACATGCCAGAATATTATTAGGACCAAAAACTCCTGAGCACTATATGGACACTTTGATCATGAGCTATCCAATAAACAGTGATTGACTTGGCGACAGTCTAAATCCACTAAACTCCTCCCTTCTTCAACATATATGGGACCTTAAATATTTGTTTGGTACTGTAGCGGAACTGGACTGGGTCGTTCGTTGGTGACCATGAAGCTCAATTGGTAGAGCATCCTCCTAAATTTCGAGGGTCCCAGGGTTCGAACCCCGGTCTGGCCATGCATTTTCCATCTCCTGTAACAGTGGTGCCTGTGACCAACATTTGTCTCAAGTATATGGTGTGTCCTTGGCAAGGGGATACCCAAACCTGGGTTGTAAATAGTTGTGTTTTTGGGTCGAAGACTTAGAAAACGAATGCAGGAGTATATGGACTGGGTCAATCATAGGCAACCAGGAAGCTCAATTAGTATAGTGTTTGGTAGAGCGTCTGACTTGAGTTTGGAGGGTATTGGGTTCGAACCTCGGTCTAGCCGTGTATTTTTCCATCTCAAGTTACAGTACCACACTTAATAAGGATTGAATAAACAGGCTTGACTATGATCTGAATTCTAGATGGATTCCTGGCAACAGCTGCACATTCTTCCTCTGTCCTGGTATTGTTTATGATGTCATGTAACAAATGCTGACTAATACTGTATACATGAGTCCACCCGAAGAAGTGCCAAAGAAGGCAGAAAAGCCCAGCAGTCAGTCTTGTGTTTGTTATTTTATACTACATATATATATACCATACATATGCAATAAGCAAGACAAAATTTATATCAATTATTTTACCTGACATTTTACCAGTCTTGACTTGCAAGTGCTGTGTTACTTTAGGAAGACATCTCACAGACAAAGAGGCAAACTGCCGACATATACCCAGCAATGCCATAGTCTTCTGCAATAGTTAAATAATGATCATAAATTAATAATGTTACAGTAAATATAGCACTGAAGAAACATGTCACCCATCTAAAAAAAAATCATTTTAATAGGGTTTTTTAAAATGCACAATCATGACTGAATGCACAAGGTAAAATATAATTATCAATAATTCAAGACAGATAAGACACTGTAATTAGAATTAGATTTTCTGTAATATACTGCAGTGTATCGTCACGCGTACGCATGAAGGTCGATACAGCTGTCTTGTTACTTGAGTTCTGTAAAAACTATTCAAATTGGTTCACCATTTTGCACCTGAGTTGATGCTGGCTTGTGTTATGGTGTTGTTTAACTTAAAATAACTTGCAAATATTACTGCACATAAGCTATAGGGTTAGCAAACATTATCACTAACTATTGAAATCACCTTTATGTGGCAGCTGGGTCCGGGGTATCTGGGTCTTTCATATGTTTACCTTCTTAAATGATAGCTACCAGAAAGCTCAAACATCAGAAAGGCAAGATTTGGGGAGAAATCAGTTTCCATAAATACAGCATAATATATAAAAAATATTTTGATAATACAACAAAATCATATCCTTCTGTCTAAGCCTTCAATATTATTAAAGATACATATACTTAAAAAAAATCGAAACTTAGTAATACATTGCAAAATTGTGGACACTTAAACCACATATGTCATCGTATGATCCCTGAGGCTCAAACCTTACGGTCAAAGTAGCAGAAGGAACACGTTTTTAGTAGTTTAATAGACGTTATTTTACAGCTGAAGCACGCAATGACGACCACCACAACGAGCACTCCTGCAAGGAGTCCTTATGTCTTGGCTCTTATGCAATTTTCTGCTGGAGGTTGTGCAGGTAATTATTGACTGCTGTAAGCTTTGTCGTGTAACTTAGGTCCCCGTTTATTAAGGAGGCGTATGCTGCTTTTATCGTCGAAAAATGCAACGATACAATTTTCATCCTTGTGTCAAAAATATAGCACAATATTCATTCTATACAGATCTCTCGATGCTTGTTCCACTCCAGAACATTACTTTATTAATATTTGGTTCCCCTCAAAATTGCAATTTAAGGAGTTATTTCCCCTGAATGAAGACTGCAGAGAAGAGTTTTGCATGCATTTCATAGAAGAAACGTTATCACTGGGCAATTCGAGAATGCATTGTAATACCTTACAAAATGATATAGACTGGCAAGTATCTCGGTGATTTGACCTGACTCCATTGCAGTGACTTTGACTTGTCAGACAACAGACCCAAATGTTGTATGCAACACATTGCCAATCAATCAGAAGGCAGAGTTCTGTACTCCCAAGGCCAAGGTCTAAGCAGTGTTATCAAAGGTCAAATTATATTATGACCCTAAATTTTGTTAATAAAATGCTTAACTGGTTGCATAGATATTTAGGTTTTGGTGACATTTTTATCACTTATGCAAAGTATCAGATTCACATCCTCACTGTAGACAGATATGCTGCTTAAAAAGTTAAGCTGTAGACATATAAGGATAAAAAATACAACTAATAGGAAAGGTTAAACATAATCATAATGAAAACATTTTATAATTATTGTCAATGATGTTTTTTTTAAAAGGTTTTGTAGAAGTATCAATCATGCATCCTCTGGATTTGATTAAAACAAGATTCCAGATTCAACGTGGGCCTGAAGACCCAAATAGATACACCTCACTTACAGACTGTTTCCGTAAGATGTATAGACAAGAAGGGTAAGTGTGCCAAGCAGAGATTGGTCATGTTCATTCTGGAGTAATGACTACATATCAAAGGGTATTGTAGGCAGACACTTTGCTTCCCAAAACACTAGTTGAATTGATGAGGGCAGCTCAACTGTACATTGATGCATACCTTTAATACATTATCATGCAGTGAAATATAGAAAATAATTTAAATACAGGTGTTAGATTTGACTGCAGTCATGGTGAAATAACAAAAAGCACAAAATAACACTTTTTAGCTAGGTTTTTAACCAATAGAAACATAATGTAACAAATGATATAGAAAAATATGAAGAATAAATTGCTGATATCTGTTCACATTTGATTGAAGCTAGGACTGATTTTGAAGTATGTGCACTACTTTTCACAAACATGGTTGAATTGAAATATATTTTTAGAAAAATCTTGACCATATTTCAAGAGCACAAATATCCAGGAAAAACAGCAGTTAGATGAATGACTTTGTCATGTCAAACAATTTTTTTTCCGATGGTGTCATCAAAATGTGACATCATGGTGGCACTACATGTATATCTGTAATGTTTTTTTGAAGATTCTTTTTTTTTTGCTTTTCAGTTACAAAAACATTACAATAGAATATTTATGTTGACCATTACAGGTATATACCACTCTGTGGCATTGAAACTAAAAATTGTATTCTTTTTAGAAATAAATCACACTACTGATGTTTGCATTTTGTATGTGACAGAGCATTTTCCTTCTACAAGGGCATTCTACCTCCTTTGATGGCAGAGACACCAAAGAGAGCTGTCAAGTTCTTTACTTTTGAACAATACAAAAGCATTTTTGCATATGGTTCCTACCTCCCGGAATCTGCTGTAAGTCAATTTACACATAATTGTATACTAATGATATGTGCCATTCATCTTTTACTTTAACCATCTAATAAATAACCTCTTAAGAATTATTTGTAAATTGAAATGTATAGTTGTGAAGAATTGTAATTAATGGTATGTTTTGTGTTATAGATAAAGATAAAAATCTACCGTAAAATTAAATAATTTAACTAGCATCAGCTCTACTCTGCTTATACTGAGCTTGAGCTGTTCAAGACACACACACCCCTCCCCCCTCAAGGGTTTCAATTGAAGTCTAGATATTTTAATTGTAGATATTCACACTAGCAGGATTGTGCTCAGGCCTAACAGAAGCATTTGTTATCAATCCCTTTGAAGTTGTGAAAGTGAAACTACAGTCAGAGCGTAGCTTATTTACAGAGGTAAGTCTGCAGTCTTCAAATTTATTTGACTGGTTAATATTTGAACTGTTTTTATTCAGAAATTTATGTCTGTAGTATCGTGTGTCGCCCTAGTCTGGTGGATGTTTAACACGACAATAATTACATTGTAACAAATACATTTACTTGAAATTAAATCTGTTTAATTCCATTTCAAGTGTCATCATATTTTGAAGGAAAGTGCTGTTGCACTCATCTATGATCTTGTTTTTATGTTTTAAATAAAAGTGTGAAATTATGCACTTTTGTATAAACTTGCTAAAATACTACCACTAACTATACCACTGATGATATAGAAAAATATGAAGAATATACCACTAACTATACCACTGATTTTGGACCACTAACTATACCACTGATTTTGTATAAACTTGCTATAATACTACCACTAACTATACCACTGTTTTTGTATAAACTTACTATACTACCACTAACTATACCACTGATTTGGTATAAACTTACTATAATACTACCACTAACTATACCACTGATTTTGTATAAACTTGCTATAATACTACCACTAACTATACCACTGTTTTTGTATAAACTTACTATACTACCACTAACTATACCACTGATTTGGTATAAACTTACTATAATACTACCACTAACTATACCACTGATTTTGGACCACTAACTATACCACTGATTTTGTATAAACTTACTATAATACTACCACTAACTATACCACTGATTTTGTATAAATTTACTATAATACTACCACTTACTATACCACTGATTTTGTATAAACTTACTATAATACTACCACTTACTATACCACTGATTTTGTATAAACTTACTATAATACTACCACTTACTATACCACTGATTTTGTATAAACTTACTATAATACTACCACTTACTATACCACTGATTTTGTATAAACTTACTATAATACTACCACTTACTATACCACTGATTTTGTATAAACTTACTATAATACTACCACTTACTATACCACTGATTTTGTATAAACTTACTATAATACTACCACTTACTATACCACTGATTTTGTATAAACTTACTATAATACTACCACTTACTATACCACTGATTTTGTATAAACTTACTATAATACTACCACTTACTATACCACTGATTTTGTATAAACTTACTATAATACTACCACTTACTATACCACTGATTTTGTATAAACTTACTATAATACTACCACTTACTATACCACTGATTTTGTATAAACTTACTATAATACTACCACTTACTATACCACTGATTTTGTATAAACTTACTATAATACTACCACTTACTATACCACTGATTTTGTATAAACTTACTATAATACTACCACTTACTATACCACTGATTTTGTATAAACTTACTATAATACTACCACTTACTATACCACTGATTTTGTATAAACTTACTATAATACTACCACTTACTATACCACTGATTTTGTATAAACTTACTATAATACTACCACTTACTATACCACTGATTTTGTATAAACTTACTATAATACTACCACTTACTATACCACTGATTTTGTATAAACTTACTATAATACTACCACTTACTATACCACTGATTTTGTATAAACTTACTATAATACTACCACTTACTATACCACTGATTTTGTATAAACTTACTATAATACTACCACTTACTATACCACTGATTTTGTATAAACTTACTATAATACTACCACTTACTATACCACTGATTTTGTATAAACTTACTATAATACTACCACTTACTATACCACTGATTTTGTATAAACTTACTATAATACTACCACTTACTATACCACTGATTTTGTATAAACTTACTATAATACTACCACTTACTATACCACTGATTTTGTATAAACTTACTATAATACTACCACTTACTATACCACTGATTTTGTATAAACTTACTATAATACTACCACTTACTATACCACTGATTTTGTATAAACTTACTATAATACTACCACTTACTATACCACTGATTTTGTATAAACTTACTATAATACTACCACTTACTATACCACTGATTTTGTATAAACTTACTATAATACTACCACTTACTATACCACTGATTTTGTATAAACTTACTATAATACTACCACTTACTATACCACTGATTTTGTATAAACTTACTATAATACTACCACTTACTATACCACTGATTTTGTATAAACTTACTATAATACTACCACTTACTATACCACTGATTTTGTATAAACTTACTATAATACTACCACTTACTATACCACTGATTTTGTATAAACTTACTATAATACTACCACTTACTATACCACTGATTTTGTATAAACTTACTATAATACTACCACTTACTATACCACTGATTTTGTATAAACTTACTATAATACTACCACTTACTATACCACTGATTTTGTATAAACTTACTATAATACTACCACTTACTATACCACTGATTTTGTATAAACTTACTATAATACTACCACTTACTATACCACTGATTTTGTATAAACTTACTATAATACTACCACTTACTATACCACTGATTTTGTATAAACTTACTATAATACTACCACTTACTATACCACTGATTTTGTATAAACTTACTATAATACTACCACTTACTATACCACTGATTTTGTATAAACTTACTATAATACTACCACTTACTATAGCACTGATTTTGTATAAACTAACTATAATACTACCACTTACTATAGCACTGATTTTGTAATATCTAAATATAATGCTACCACTAACTATACCACTGATTTTGTATAAACTTACTATAATACTACCACTAACTATACCACTGGTTTGGTATAAACTTACTATAATACTCCCACTAACTATAGCACTGATTTTGTATCCTCTAAATATAATACTAACACTACCTATAGCACTGATTTTGTATAAACTTCCTATAATACTACCACTAACTATACCACTGATTTTGGACCACTAACTATACCACTGATTTTGGACCACTAACTATACCACTGATTTTGGACCACTAACTATACCACTGATTTTGTATGAACTTACTATGATTCAACCACTAACTATAGCACTGATTTTGTATGAACTTACTATGATTCAACCACTAACTATAGCACTGATTTTGTATGAACTTACTATGATTCTACCACTAACTATAGCACTGATTTTGTATCATCTAAATATAATGCTGCCACTAACTATACCACTGATTTTGTATAAACTTACCATAATACTACCACTTACTATACCACTGATTTGGGATAAACTTACTATAATACTACCACTTACTATAGCACTGATTTGGTATAAACTTACTATAATACTCCCACTAACTATAGCACTGATTTTGTATCCTCTAAATATAATACTAACACTACCTATAGCACTGATTTTGTATAAACTAACTATAATACTACCACTAACTATAGCACTGATTTTGTATCATCTAAATATAATACTACCACTAACTATAGCACTGATTTTGTATGAACTTACTATGATTCTACCACTAACTATAGCACTGATTTTGTATCATCTAAATATAATGCTACCACTAACTATACCTCTGATTTTGTATAAACTTACTATAATACTCCCACTAACTATAGCACTGATTTTGTATCATCTAAATATAATGCTACCACTAACTATACCTCTGATTTTGTATAAACTTACTATAATACTCCCACTAACTATAGCACTGATTTTGTATCATCTAAATATAATGCTACCACTTACTATACCACTGATTTTGTATGAACTTATTATGATACTACCACTAACTATAGCACTGATTTTGTATGAACTTATTATGATACTACCACTTACTATATAAACTTATTATGATACTACCACTTACTATACCACTGATTTTGTATAAACTTATTATGATAATACCACTAACTATACCACTGATTTTGTATGAACTTATTATGATACTACCACTTACTATACCACTGATTTTGTATGAACTTATTATGATACTACCACTTACTATATAAACTTATTATGATACTACCACTTTCTATACCACTGATTTTGTATAAACTTACTATGATACTACTACTTACTATACCACTGATTTTGTATAAACTTATTATGATACTACCACTTACTATACCCTTACAGCAAAAAGGAACCATTGCTACTGCCAAGGAAATCCTTGCTCAGGATGGTTTTGGTAGGCGAGGGTTGAACAAGGGTCTCACCTCCACCCTAGGCAGGCATGGAGTCTTCAACATGATCTACTTCAGCTTCTACCATAACGTGAAGTCCATTGTTCCGGAGTATGAGGTATGGCAATATCTACCATTTACATTTGTAATTATAGATATTTATAAAAGGGAGACTATCAGATTATTCCCCTTTGTCAAATACTCCTCACTGACTTCCACCTTATACAATAGGACAAAGGATTGTCTATCAAATATGAGGAAATTTATTAAATACAATTATGAAACTACTTGCTTAAAAGCTTCAAGCTTATCACCAGGTATCTGAATTAATTTAATGTTTTTAATAAATATAATTAGATTAGGATTGGGCAAGCCCCCTCCCCCTAAATTTGCATGTAAACCCATCACTTGCTCATGCATTTCCAGGATAAGAAACTCGACCTGATGCGGAGATTTGCCATTGGATTATGTTCGGGAGTCCTGGCATCTTGTATAAACATTCCTTTTGATGTGGCTAAGAGCAGAATCCAAGGTCCCCAGCCAGTCCCAGGCCAAATAAAGTACCGCACCTGCTTTGCTACAATTAGAACAATATATGCAGAGGAAGGGTGAGTAGATAAAGGCTTAACCTGGTTGTAATTTAGCAATGTATATCTGGAAGGAATAATCATATTGAAGAGTAGCCCCTAACTCAGCTATATGTTTAAATATGAACTTTATTTATTTCACAACAGTTTTAAAACAAGTTATTGCAACTTAAAAATAAAAATAAATAAAAAATTATTAAAAATTCTTTGTTACAAGTACATTTACAAGAAGCTTGATCTACTGTCCCCAGCATACACCCACACTTTCACGCTTACACAACACACATGGAGGCATAGGCCGTTAAACAAAACAAAACAAAACCAAACAGTCTGGTTTTTTGTCTTGTTAACTTGCTTTTATATTAAATATCCATTAAATAATTGCTAAATAATTAGTCAACAAAAACATGGAATATGCATTAACTTAATATAAAAGTTAATTTCAGCTTATCTCTGCCCTCTTTATTTTAGGTTTTTAGCTCTTTACAAAGGATTACTGCCAAAGGTTTTAAGACTGGGACCAGGTTAGTAATATTTGGATGTTGTAACAACCTGGGAACAGAGATACCTATCATATTACACCTATAAGAAATTCCTCTTGTGCCTTTTGTTATTGTCTTATAGAAAACTTCTTATCACAAATCTACTTTAAAATTGGAAAATGTTCATGTCTTCGAATAATTAGCCATGTGGAAAATGTTTTGCCGGGAAAAGCCGGTGCAGTATCTGTTCTTGCACTTATTTAGTAAATGACAAAAAAAATCCACAGCACTTTTACAGTGATTCTAATTCATATGAATTAAAATCAAAGACTATATTTTTGGTATGTTCAAGCCACAACAGTGATTAATGTATACTGTATCCTCTGATGTACTTATATCAGTAAACACATTATAAGGCTGGATATTGCTAGGTAAGGAGTCTTAATATCATTATTCCTTGTTCTATTACAGGAGGTGCTATAATGCTATTGGTCTATGAAAATGCATTTGCCTGGATGAAAGAGAATCTATGATGATCTTGTGGCTTAGTGAGATATCCAGCAATTGACAGATAACAATATGTTGTTAGTTAGTGAAATGCAAATGCATTTCCAAATAACAAAAGTATGAAAATGAAAAAAATAGCTTTTTTAGTTGAAGAGTATGATTGTTGGGGTTATTATCATGAATAAGGAGTTATCTGCCCATGTCTATTGTAAAACCATAGATATTATTATAATACGTCGCAATATAAACTGAACCCTAAAAAAAGTACTTCAGTGGGGAAATTGTTGTTGAAATTGTCCTGATGAAGCCACGCACCAAAATGCAAAACTAGTCGGCCATTAAAGATAAGTATCAAACTTACTGGTGCACTTGAGCATATTGTGATTGATTCTTCCTGTACATTAGAAGATGTATATTGAGGTTGCTAGTGTAGATTTTTTTTCACAGATAAATCTTTGTATAACCATGATGTTAGGTAGAAATGCCTGTGATAATTGATACAAGTTGTTTTACATTAATTATTTAATCCAGGATGTGTGGAGGGAATTCATGTGTTGATAGATACAATACATGTATGACCAGTATGTGTGGAGGGAATTCATGTGTTGATAGATACAATACATGTATGACCAGCATGTGAGGATAGATATCATGTGTTAATAGATACAATACATGTATGACCAGCATGTGAGGATAGATATCATTTGTTGATAGATACAATACATGTATGACCAGTATGTGAGGATAGATATCATGTGTTAATAGGTACAATATGTATGTAACCAGAATGTGAGGAGGAAATTCATGTATTAATAGCTACAATATGTTTGTAACCAGTATGTGAGGAGGAATTCTTGTGTTAATAGATACAGTATGTATGTAACCAGTATGTGAGGAGGAAATTCATGTATTAATAGCTACAATATGTTTGTAACCAGTATGTGAGGAGAGAATTCATGTATTAATAGATACAATATGTTTGTAACCAGCATGTGAGGAGGAATTCATGGATTAATAGATACAATATGTTTGTAACCAGTATGTGAGGAGGAAATTCATGTATTAATAGCTACAATATGTTTGTAACCAGCATGTGAGGAGGAATTCATGTGTTGATAGATACAAAACATGTATGACCAGTATGTCAGGATAGATATCATGTGTTAATAGGTACAATACATGTATGACCAGTATGAGAGGATAGATATCATGTTTTGATAGAGACAATTCATGTATGACCAGTATGTGCGGAGGGAATTCATGTGTTGATAGATAAAATACATGTATGACCAGCATGAGAGGATAGATATCATGTGTTAATAGATACAGTATGTATGTAACCAGTATGTGTGGAGGGAATTCATGTATCTATCAACACATGAATTCCCTCCTCACATACTTGTTACATACATATTGTATCTATCATCACATGAAATCTATCCTCACATGCTGGCCATACATGTATTGTATCTATTGACACATGATATCTATCCTCAAATACTGGTCATACATGTATTGTATCTTTCAACACATGATATCTAACCTCACATGCTGGTCATACGTCTGCAACAACAAAGGGCAAATACAATTGAAATGTTTTGTCATCTCAGATACATATTGTATCTATTAATAAAAGAATTTCCTCCACACATACTGGTTACAAACATATTGTATCTATTAATACATGAATTCCTCCTCACATGCTGGTTACAAACATATTGTATCTATTAATAAAAGAATTTCCTCCACACATACTGGTTACATACATATTCTATCTATTAACACATGAATTCCTCCACACATACTGGTTACATACATATTCTATCTATTAACACATGAATTCCTCCTGACATACTGGATACATACATATTGTATCTATCATCACATGAAATCTATCCTCACATGCTGGTCATACCTGTATTGTATCTATCAACCCATGAATTCCCTCCACACATACTGGTTACATACATATTGAATCTATTAATACATGAATTCCCTCCTCACATCCTGATTACATACATATTGTACATATCAACAAATGTTTTCCCTCCACACATACTGGTTACATACATATTCTATCTATTAACACATGAATTCATCCTCACATACTGGTTACATACATATTGAATCTATTAATACATGAATTCCTCCTCACATGCTGGTTACAAACATATTGTATCTATTAATACATGAATTCCCTCCTCACAGGCAGCATATGAGCGTTATACTGGTTGAGTGGAGGGCTGGAGACAGCAGATGAGCGGTATACTGCTGTCTCCATCCCTCCACTCAACCAGTATAACGCTCATCTGGTGCCTCCATCGCTCCACTCCATCAGTATACCTCTCATCTGCTGCCTCCATCTCTCCACTCCATCAGTATAACGCTCATCTGCTGCCTCCATCGCTCCACTCCACCAGTATAACACTCATCTGCTGTCTCCATCCCACAATATGTATGTAACCAGTATGTGAGGAGAAATTCATGTGTTAATAGATACAATCCATGTATGACCAGCATGTGTGGAGGGAATTCATGTGTTTATAGATACAATACATGTATGGCCAGCATGTGAGGATAGATATTATGTGTTGATAGATACAAAACATGTATGACCATTATGTGAGGATAGAGATCATGTGTTGATAGATACCATACATGTATGACCAGCATGTAAGGATAGATATCATTTGTTGATAGATACAATACGTGTATGACCAGTATGTGTGGAGGGAAAACATTTGTTGATATGTACAATATGTATGTAATCAGTATGTGAGGAGGAATTCATGGGTTAATAGATACAATATGTATGTAACCAGAATGTGAGGAGGAATTCATGGGTTAATAGATACAATATGTATCTGAGATGACAAAACATTTCAATTGTATTTGCCCTTTGTTGTTGCAGACTGCAAAATTATGAACAATGTGGTACTAGTTCTATTACATCCTAATATGAGCGTACAATTTTTTGTGAAAATCAATAACTATCAGAAAGATGTTTTAACTATAATAATGGTGTCGCATAACTTTAAACAGTGACAGGGTTTGAATTAATTGATGTATTTTAACCATGTGATACAGAATGTTGTATTATACACTTGTGTTACAAAGGTGTTGGAATGCACAAGTGTGGGAAGGATCAGCCTGGAATCATAGACTTGTACTACTGTAGTAAGATTACATGGGTCTCTGATAAAGGTTTTGTTTAACCAGTATTTGAGTTGGGAATATAGCTGTGATGTCCTGATAAGCAAATCTGTGATTTAATGATTTGGTTTTCTAAAATAAAATACCCTTATTTATTTTCAATTATGACATGAGCCATACTTTCATTTTTGGAGAAATTTAAAAGTTATTTTTTTATATATGTATTGCTATGTTTCAGTCATTTTCAACATTTTACATGAAAAGGTCATATAAACCAGGTAGCTGCATGTTTTCACTTTTAAAACTTTAATAATATATTGAATAGCAGATAAAACAAGCAAGCAAGAAACAAAATTGCAATTATTCCTTAACATAATACTGATCCGCAGATGAAATTAGCATGAAACACATTATAGTGCACACATTTTATCAGTTCAATTAAAGTTCAATGACTTTGTATTTCTCGGTTGTTATTATCATTAAATGGTAACTATATGTATATAATTTAATTTTGCCCATCTCCCCCATAATATTTGTTTTGGTATATATCGTATATACCTAAAAAGAAAAACAACTGATGATGGAACTACTTTTTACACTTCAGAATGCAAAATTACAACGCAGCTTTTTTTTAGCGCAATTGTTTAGTTTACGTAAAAATTAAATAAATCTTTAACTGTGCAATTACAAAGTGTTTGTCTACTTTTTAAAAATTAAATTATAAAGAATGCCCAAGGTTTTGTTTTGGTATATACGGTATATACCGAAAAAGAATTGTGCACTTTTTTGCATAAACAGCTTCGCGGATTTATGCAAAGTGCACATTTTTTTTCGTTATATACCGTATATACCAAAACAGAATCTTGGTCATTCCTTAAATCTTTTGACATGATAACCAAGAGTTTAATATTATATCCAACAGTTTTTACACAGTGTTGTTTTTTATAACCCTAAATGTAGTGCGTAAGTGCTATTTGCATATGTAGGTCTTTGTAATTGCATTTACAAATGTAAGTTGTTATCGACCTTGAACTACTTCCCAGTTTGTTTTAATTACCGTATAAATGAAAATGTTTGTAGCAGTATTATTTTCATGGTAAGGTGAACTAGAACATTGAACATGGCAGCAAACATTTCTAGTGTAAAAGTAATGTTACATAATGTTATGTACCAGTATATAGAATCCAAATAAATGGTGTTTTTGAAGCATGTCAGTATTTCAATGATTTGAAGTATGTTAATATTATAGCTTTTTGATGTATATCAGCATTTCAGCAAATTGAAAGATGTCAGTATTCAGGCTTTTTGAAGGTAGTATTCAGGCTTTTTTGAAGGTATGTCAGTATTCCAGAAAATTAGTATGTTAGTATTCCAGCTTTTTGAAGTTTGTAAGTATTCCAGCTAGTTGAAGAATTTTAGTATTTCAGAAAATTGAATTATGTCAGTATTCCAGCAAATTGAAGTATGCTAGTATTCCAGCTGGTTTTAAGCTGTCTCGGGTGTATAGATTTGTACATTTTTATATTTTTAGATAACCTGTTGGATGGTGTTATAGAAAAAGTTGACATGATTTGACTTTATACTGAACACTTCTTACGAGTATTTTATTAAATAATTATGTGAAAATATTTTGGTGTAATAGCATATATATATCCTTGATAATAGGAAATTTCTAAGGAGAACAGTATATTCTGAAACCTTAATACATTGTATGAAATCGATCAGTCTGATCAAAAATCAAAAGTGGAAATTATAACTGGGAAGATTATTAAAACATTTTTACCCAGGAACATGTGTTGATATGTTTTTAAGAAAATAAGTACCAATAGTATGACATCTGTGCTCCACAAGTAAAATACCTGCTTTCTCTATCCCTCTGCCTCCATCCCTTCACTCCATCAGTATAATGCTCATCTGCTGCCTCCATCCCTCCACTCTATCCCTCTGCCTCCATCCCTCCAATCCATCAGCATAACGCTCATATGCTGTCTCCATCCCTTCACTCCACCATTATAACGCTCATCTGCTGTCTCAACCCCTCCACGCCACCAGTATAACGCTCATCTGCTGTCTCCCTCCCTTCACTCCACCAGTATACCGTTCATATGCTGCCTCCATCTCTCCACTCCACCAGTATAATGCTAATCGGCTGCCTCCATCCCTCCCCTCCATCAGTATAATGCCCATCTGCTGCCTCCATCCCTTCACTTCACCAGTATAACGCTCATATGCTGTCTCCATCGCTTCAATCCACCAGTATAACGTTCATATGCTGCCTCCATCGCTTCACTCCACCAGTATACCACGCATCTGCTGCCTCCATCCCTATAAGTACCAATAGTATGACATGTGTGCTCCACAAGTAAAATACCTGCTTTCTCTATCCCTCTGCCTCCATCCCTCCAATCCATCAGTATAACGCTCATATCATCAGTATAATGCTCATATGCTGCCTCCATCGCTTCACTCCACCTGCATACCGCTCATATGCTGTCTCCATCGCTTCAATCCACCAGTATAACGTTCATATGCTGCCTCCATCGCTTCATTCCACCAGAACACCTCTCATCTGCTGTCTCCACTCCACTCCACCAGTATACCACTCATCTGCTGCCTCCATCCCTCCACTCCACCAGTATAACGTTCATATGCTGCCTCCATCCCTCCACTCCACCAGTTTAACGCTCATATGCTGCCTCCATCCCTCCACTCCATCAGTATAATGCTCATCTGCTGCCACCATCTCTCCAATCCACCAGTTTAACGCTCATATGCTGCCTCCATCCCTCCACTCCACCAGTTTAACGCTCATATGCTGCCTCCATCCCTCCACTCCATCAATATAACGCTCATCTGCTGTCTCCATCCCTCCACTCCACCAGTTCAACGCTCATATGCTGCCTCCATCTTTCCACTCCACCAATATACATTCATCTGCTGCCTCCATCGCTTCACTCCACCAGTATAACGCTCATATGCTGCCTCCATCCCTCCACTCCACCAGTAATGCTCATCTGCTGCCTCCATCGCTTCATTCCACCAGAACACCACTCATCTGCTGTCTCCATCCCTTCACTCCACCAGTATAACGCTCATCTGGTGCCTCCATCGCTCCACTCCACCAGTATAACACTCATCTGCTCTCTCCATCCCTCCACTCCACCCCACCAGTATAACGCTCATATGCTGCCTCCATCCCTCCACTCCACCAGTATACCACTCATCTACTGCCTCCATACCTCCACTCCACCAGTATAATGCTCATATGCTGCCTCCATCCCTCCACTCCACCAGTATAACGCTCATCTGCTGTCTCCATCCCTCCAATCCATCAGTATAACGCTCATATGCTGCCTCCATCCCTCCACTCCACCAGTATAAAGCTCATCTGCTGCCTCCATCCCTTCACTCCATCAGTATAACGCTCATCTGCTGCCTCCATCCACTCCACTCCACCAGTATAACGCTCATCTGCTGTCTCCATCCCTCCACTCCACCATTATACCGCTCATCTGCTGCCTCCATCCCTCCACTCAACCAGTATAACGCTCATCTGCTGTCTCAATCCCTCCACTCCACCAGTATACCGTTCATCTGCTGTCTCCATCCCTCCCCTCCACCAGTATAACGCTCATCTGCTGCCTCCATCTCTCCACTCCTCCAGTATCCCGCTCATCTGCTGTCTCCATCCCTCCACTCCATCAGTATAACGCTCATCTGCTGTCTCAATCCCTCCACTCCATCAGTATACCGTTCATCTGCTGTCTCCATCCCTCCACTCCACCAGTATAACGCTCATCTGCTATCTCCATCCCTCCACTCCACCAGTATAACGCTCATATGCTGTCTCCATCCCTCCACTCCACCAGTATAACGTTCATCTGCTGTCTCCATCCCTCCACTCCATCAGTATACCGTTCATCTGCTGACTCAATCTCTCCACTCCACCAGTATACCGCTCATCTGCTGTCTCCATCCCTCCAATCCATCAGTATAACGCTCATATGCTGCCTCCATCCCTCCACTCCACCAGTATAACGCTCATCTGCTGCCTCCATCTCTCCACTCCATCAGTATAATGCTCATCTGCTGCCTCCATCTCTCCCCTCCATCAGTATAACGCTCATCTGCTGCCTCCATCCACTACACTCCACCATTATAACGCTCATATGCTGCCTCCATCCCTTCACTCCACCATTATAACACTCATTTGCTACCTCCATCCCTCCACTCCATCAGTATACAACTCATCTGCTGCCTCCATCCCTCCACTCCATCAGTATAATGCTCATCTGCTGCCTCCATCTCTCCACTCCATCAGTATACAACTCATATGCTGCCTCCATCCCTTCACTCCACCATTATAACGCTCATATGCTGCCTCCATCCCTCCACTCCATCACTATAATGCTCATATGCTGCCTCCATCCCTCCACTCCATCAGTATAACGCTCATCTGCTGCCTCCATCCACTACACTCCACCAGTATAACGCTCATATGCTGCCTCCATCACTTCATTCCACCAGTATAACGCTCATATGCTGCCTCCATCGCTTCATTCCACCAGTATAACGCTCATATGTTGCCTCCATCCCTCCACTCCACCAGTATACTCATCTGCTGCCTCCATCGCTTCACTCCACCAGAATACCACTCATCTGCTCTCTCCATCCCTTCACTCCACCAGTATAACGCTCATCTGCTGCCTCCATCCCTCCACTCCACCAGTTTAACGCTCATATGCTGCCTCCATCCCTCCACTCCATCAGTATAACACTCATCTGCTGTCTCCATCCCTAAACTCCACCAGTATAACACTCATCTGCTCTTTCAATCCCTTAACTCCACCAGTATAACGCTCATCTGCTGTCTCCATCCCTCCACTTCATCAGTATAACGCTCATCTGCTGTCTCAATCCCTCCACTCCACCAGTATAACGCTCATCTGCTGTCTCCATCCCTCCACTCCACCATTATACCGCTCATCTGCTGCCTCCATCCCTCCACTCCATCAGTATAACACTCATTTGCTGCCTCCATCTCTCCACTCCATCAGTATAACCTTCATCTGCTCATCCATCCCTTAACTCCACGAGTATAACGCTCATCTGCTGCCTCCATTCCTTTACTCCACCAGTATAACGCTCATATGCTGCCTCCATCCCTCCGCTCCATCAGTACGATGGTCGTCTTCTCAATCGTTATGATGCCCATCTGGTGCCTCCATCCCTATACTCAACTAATACGATGTTCGATATTCCTTCTGCTATAAACGTCTGCTGCCTCCATCCCCCTACTCCACCACTGGTGAAGTGGAGGTATGGAAGTAGCAGGGGGGCATCGTACTGATGGAGCAGATTGATCGAGACAGCAGTGATCATTGTACTTGTGCTGCATATGGACATGCCAGCGTAGGATGAAGCCGAGAGATTGAGGCAGCAGATGGAAATCGTAGATGTGAAGCAGCCGTATCAAGCAGCAAACGAACTTTATATTGGTGTAGCAGAGATATGGACATCGTATTGGTGGAGATGAGAGATTGAGGCAGCAGTTGGACATTATATTGGTGGATCACAAGAATGGAGGCAGCAGATGGACATCGTATTGGATTAGCGGCGGGATCGGGGCAGCAAATGAACTTTACATTGGTGGCGCTAAAAATGGAGGCAGCAGATGGTGGAGTTTCCCTCCGTAACTACCGGAAAAAGACGATTCCGCCGGGGAACAAACCTAAATTCGATTCGGGTACCCTACTATCAAAAAACGTCATTTGATAGTAGGATAGTAGGGTACTCGAATGGTGTTGAGCATCAGTTTTAAACGGCAAGGTTTCGAGTTTTACTGATTACTGAGCTGTACCACGGACTTAGAAAATCTAATTCCGTTGTTGTACACTTAAAATACCGATGGGTTCCGTAGGCATATAATATGTCCGAGAGTTTGTAAACATTTCACTGAAATAGTTATTCATAAGTCATCCTTTCAACTAAAATAAAAACACTGACTGACATGCACGTCCCCTTCAAGACAATTAGAATCCGTCCGAATGATTAACCATGGATGACAAATTTAATAAGGTCTACTTTGAGAAAGAAAAACAGATTACATAGAAAAGCAAAAAATACTAATAAGGATAGTGACTGGCTCAACTTTAGAAATAAACGTAATAAAATCATTGACTTAATCAGAAAACCAAAGACGACTACCTTAAGAAATTACAGAATTCCTTATCAGATAAGACAGTACCACCAGGTAAGAGGTTGCGTATAGCCAAATCAATAAGTAACATGTCAAACTCTATTAATGCCTCTCATCCCCTACGAGTTGGTGGTAATGTTATGATTCATACTATTGACAAAGCTGAAGCACTTAAGAATTGTTTTGCTTCTATTTCTAAATCTTCTGATGGTAGTACTTACACTTTAGATATAGAAGTACCTCCCATTAGTCATCTTAATTTTAATAATATATTTTCATTACAGAAGAAGATGTTAAGGATCAAATATCAATTATCAAAGTCAAAAACCATCTGGACCAGATAATCTGTCACCCATTATTGTAAAAAGTCTCCTACCCTCCCTTGCGTTACCACTAAAAATATTGTTTCAAAAAACTATTACTCTTGGAAAGATACCCTTAACATGGACATTGTCTAATATAAATGCACAATATAAAGGTTAAAGAGGAATGGAAGATCCTAGTAAATATAGGCCTATTGCCATAACTTCTTGATTTATTTCAAAATTCTAGAAAAAATATATCTTTAAGTATGTATTTAATCATGTTACTAAACATCACATAATAAGTGAACATCAATCTGGATTTCAACGTGGTGATTCAACAGTTAACCAATTACTATCCCTGTATAATATTATCTCAAAAAATCTTGGAAACAACGAGTGATTTATGAAGGATATTCCTCTAGTTTCAAAAATATTACTGCCGGTGTTCCTCATGGGTCTACACTTGGCCCCTTTCTTTTCTTACTTCTCATTAATGATATAACAAATGAAATTCATATTCATATTAAATTAATTGCTGATGACACATCATTACATGTAATTGTTGATGAAGATGTGGTTGCTCCATGCATGGATCTAAATGAAGATCTAGACTCTAGAAATTGGGCTAACCAATGTAAAATTAATTTTAATCCAGATAAAACTATTGCATTAACTGTTACAAAAAAAAACGTTATCATCCCCCACTTCTCTTTGATAATCAAATAGTAAATGAAATAACTAATCATAAACACTTAGGTCTTTTATTCAATTCCAAAGGTTCGTGAAAACTATGAAAAGGCATGCAAAAGATTGAATATTTTACGAGCACTCAAATACAAAGTCGACAGAAATGCTTTGATTATACTGTATTGTTCTTATGTAAGACCTATTCTTGAGTATACAGAAGTTGTTTGAAACAATTGTACTATTGGTGAAGCTAAATTATTAGAATCTGTACAAATCGAGGCCATGAAAATAATACCTGGATTACGAAGTGGAACATCACATCAGAAACGATATATACTGAAACTGGTTTTGAACTGCTCTCTTCTAGGCGTCATAAACACAGACTTATTTTAATGTTTAAAATCTTAAATCATATGACACCAGTATATTTACATGACATCGTTAAACCTTATATTAATGATGCTGTTCCACCTCATAATCTTAGACAACACAGATTTTTTAATATTCCTCGCTTTAGATCTAATTTATTTGGCAATAGTTTTTTTCCATATGCCATGAGAATATGGAACTCTCTTGATCCTGAAACAATCTCAGCACCATCATTACATATATTCAAATCCAAACCGAATAATGAAAGAATCCCTCTTGTAAATATTACTCCTGTTTTTCTAAATTGTAGCTATAGAAAGTTAAATGTTATCCTCTGCCAACTTAGAAATAATGCTAGTGACTTAAACTATGATAAATGTGCTGACCATCTATCACCTGATTCTTCCTGTTCATGCGGCCATCCAATTGAAAATTCTGAACACTTCTTCTTCTTTTGTCCAAATTACTCTAATTCCAGACATTTGACCTAATGATGCATTACTGCACAGTTGGTCTGCTATCCCGCCTGCCTGCTGCTTCATGTCGGTGTGTGTGACCAACAGCCGTTGTCAGATTAATTTTGCAGATTTATACAGTATCTTAGCCATTTCATCTACTTATTCCTCCTGCACTCACTTATTTGATAATTACATGCATTATTCCTGCAAACCAAAAGAGGCACATGCATTATTCCTGCAAACCAAAAGAGGCGACTAAGTGTGGACCCCCTGCTGTGACTGTTAGATCCATCGCAGAATTGAGAGGCGACTAATGAGACATTCAATAGCAAATTGAGATTTTTCACATTTACCGGGCCAGATTTCCACATGCACATGTTCCACGTTTTTGATATCTCTCGTTGACTCACTTTATGTCATAGTGCATCTTGCGCAAGAATAGGTCCTCTACATCAGCGTTCCTTGTCCGCGATGCTCTCAGCTTAATTGCTGCCTTACCTTCGGCTGTCTTTAGCCGAGGGGACTATTGGTTTTATATAATAGCTATATTTTCAATTATAGTATATCAGTTATATCTTCTTGTAATGTGATGTATATGTACATGATGATGTAACTGTTCTGTTTCACTGTGTCTTGAAAAAGGAGCGGATCGCTTCGAAAATTTGACAACCTAAACTTGTCCACACTGTTGGAATTACTTCTTTGCCCCATAATGTCATATTAACACATTCATGGAGAAGATTGATATAGGCCTCGCCTGTTATCTTATCCATTTATAAATATGTTAATATATATAATACAATTTGTTAATAAATAAATACTTTCAACTGCAATTTAATTGGCCGTTTCCTGTCGAATTTCGATATGATGTTCCCCAGCGGAATCATTTTGTCCCGGTAGGCCTTAGTACCCGGTGTCTTAGCCGCAGTGTCACGTTGGTACACTACACCCCATAAAATCCTGGATAAGCCCCGATTTTTTGTTGTCGATTATTATCAATAGTGAGAAATGAGACGGTAATGTCAGAATGATGTTGTAATTCAAATGCTTCTAAAAAGGTTTACTTGAGAAAAAATTCACGGACATTGATCCTTAATATCATAGATATCGAAATCAACTTCCTGTGACGTCATAGGCCTCGTGCGTGATTGAGCATCCGCCATTTTATTTGGCGATATTGTTCCTGGTCAGGAAAATCAGCGTTATTTAAAAAGGTACGTGTGATGTGATCTTCATTTTCTCTTCCTTATTCCACTTTGTGATTGTTAATAATTATGCAAGGTATTCTGCGTATCTGGTTTATTATACGATCGCTAGTTCTGCTAGCTGTGAGATTGCTGGCATCTTGTTATTACACCGCATTCTTGGGCTCACCGTTCGTTGTGGAAGGAATATAGCATGTAGGATGATTTGTTATTTGATTTACACGTAAATGTTTGTGGTGTATAATATAATATTCATTTTCACAATGTTGCACTGAAAAGATCGATAGGAATATTTTAAAATAAATATGATAACATTAAAATCCTGACATATTGATTGACCGGTTGATGTTTTTCTTTCTAAAAGGTTCACTAAACTGAAACGAGCATGTCGTTTCCTCCAAGACCTCCCCTGGGTATGCCACCAATGGCTCCTGGCATGGGGTACGCTTTTGCAACTCCTATGGGTAAGTAAACCGAAAATAATGTCTTTCACATACATGGACAGATTTCCTTTCCAAACTTTGTCTGAATTGACTATCTCCTAAAATCATTTGTTAGGGTGAATATAATCCGACAATAAATATATAGAGAAAGATAATATATTTGACACTGGCATCACTATATTATAGTATATGTCTATTTCTCTCACCGACTTAATTGGTCTGTGATTGACATGGACAAGTACTCCTATCACATAAAGTTCCATACTCTGTGAACATAGTGGTCATATTAAAAACAATATTTGCCGAACGTTGATGAATGGCCTAAACAGATATAAGCCAATTATAAAAACATTTAAGGATGTTATTTCTTTTTACAGGAATGATGCCTATGAGTATGGGTGTAATGCAGCCAACAACAGTAAGTTTTGTCAGTCAACTAAATTTTAAGACTGAAATTTTTATATGCTCTTGTACAATGCACATGTCGTGGAGAGAATGTTAAGATGCAAGAGAAAAATAAAAGGAACAGTTGGCAAAGATTTTTTAAAATAATGCTATCTTATTAAGTTAACATTACTTAAGAATGAAAAATATATGAAAGTTAATCAGTTTTTGGATAACAGTGTTTTGTGCAAATAACCTAAAAATGTTTGAATAGTTCCGATTTTTCCCTCCAGGTTATGAGACCCTTAGTGACTTCACAAGCAAACTTAACTCCTCAGTCACTGAAACCACCAAAGAAACAGCTGGTGCCACAGGAGATACCAAAAGTAAGTTATATATGGTTCTACTCGCTTGATTTTACAAACCATACTATGCTATTTCATTAAAACTGAGGGATAAGTGGGAAAAGCCATGGTCAACATATGTTTTTAAAAAATAATAATTTTGAATTGATTTTAAGAGCAGTATAGTAATGTGTTTTACTAATTTGTTCTCTAGGATGATGATGAAGAGAAGCCTCCAGTTACCACAGTATTTGTTGGTAACATCAGTGATAGAGCTCCAGATGCCATGGTGAGGCAGATGCTACAGGTATGTTAATGAAAACGTAATATGTTTAATATTTAATTGCTGTTCCTGTTAAACAAAATGGAAATTTTATGTATGGTAATGCAGTTCGTAAATCATTAACGTTTCATTATGGACTTTTTGTCAGAAAATTTCAGGCAGATTCATGATAGAGTTTGGATTTTGAGTAGAAGAAATTTCTAAGTGTTTATATATGACACTTTGACTTGATTTGCAGAGATTTATTGATAAAGTATTTGTCATTGTGATTTTTTTCTTCAATGGATCACTTCAGGTGTACTTACCTCATTTTAATATTTAAAAATCTTTTTGTGAATATATGTACTGTCATTTATTTTTCTGTATTCATAGGGCAATACCATTTGAATTATTTCAGCAACAAAATTTAAATTAAAAAATGTCTGTTTTTTCTTTTTAAGAGATGTGGTAACGTCCTCAGTTGGAAACGGGTTCAGGGTGCATCTGGGAAATTGCAAGGTAAATTATCTTCAAGGTTACAAATTCAGTAGTTATAATACCATGTGAATAATATCTGTAGAAAGTGTTTTCCTAAAAAGATGTTCTTTGTCAAATGATACACTATATTGATGCCGGTTAACTGTGTTATCTGATGGCAGTCTTTTTATGCCCCTGCCATAAAATGGACGGGCATATAGTGTTGCCCATGTCCGTCCCGTCGTGTCCCGATTCAATATAAACACCCGCCTGTCGCATCCCGTCCCGATTCAATGTAAACACTTAGCAACTTCATTCTTTGACAGATTTTGGTCAAACTCTATGCAACTTCATTCTTAGACAGATTTTGGTCAAACTCTATACAAAGGTACAACCCTCCATAAAATGGGGGGGGCATATAGTGTTGCCCATGTCCGTCCCGATTCTATGTAAACATTTAGCAACTTCATTCTTTGACAGATATTGGTCAAACTTTATACAAAGGTCAAGTATGAGTATACTTCGGACATCGTTGTGTTTCAGGGATTTAAGGCCAAGGTCACACTTGATATATATAGAAAATCATCAACTGATTCAATTAAAACACATAGCAACTTCATTCTTTCACGAATTTTGGTCAAACTTTATATAAAAGTCAAGTATGGGTATACCTATGACATCCTTGTGTTTCACGATGGTAATAAAACATATGAATATTAAAATCAACTTTAAGTGTAGTACCTTGTGTGTGTGCATGTTTCAGGGTATCAAGATCAAATTGGTTGTAACTTTTTATAGAACACTGAAACTAATTTCACATGGCAGCAGGGGCATTTATGTCTTACAGACATTTTCTAGTTCCTTAGATTAAATTATGTAATGTTCAAATTTGAATAACTAATTAGGACTTTTCACCAACTGAAAACACCAACTGCTTAAATATTTAGGTGAGCGATACAGGCCCTCTAGGCCACTTGTTTTTGTGTCGCCTGCAAAAAGCTGGTGACACAGGTATTGCTATGTTGTCGGCGTCGTCAGCACAGGTTTTCGTGAGATAACTGTAGTTTCCTTGGGCCGATCAAACTCAAACTTCATGCAGTGCTTCCTTACCCAAAGTGCTTGCTTGGGATTGCTTTTCAGGTCCGAAGGTCAAGGGTCAAGATCACTGTTACTATAAATAGAAAATCTTTTTTCGTGCGATAACCTGTTTCCTTGGGCCGATCAAACTCAAACTTTGTTATGTTATGTTATGTTTTTTAGAATAGCAAATAAGTAACTTTTCTCAGGATTTTTTTTTCTGTCAAACATCAACTTACAGTTTTCGGCAGGGGTCAAAGTTCGAAGGTGTAATTTTGTGAAATACACTTCATAAAACTTCATTCAAGGTCACTGGGGTCAATTCTGTTAAAATCTTCAAAAGATTTTCTCAATAACGGAAATGTCCAGGGTATTGATTTTTGGTCTATAGTATGCTTTAGGATGGGCTACCAAGTGTATGCACAAGAGTGACCATTAAAGGTCAACTTCCAGTTTTCGGTAGGGGTCAAAGTTTGATTGTGCAATTTTTTTAAACAAACTTCAAAGAACTTCTTCTCAATAATCAAGTGACCCAAGGTCATAATATTTATTGAATATTCATGCTCAAGCAATGGACTGTCAAGTTTAATAATATGAAGACCTTGACCCATGTTCAAGGTCACTGGGGTCAATTATGTTAATCTTCAAAAGACTCCTCAATGCCCATGGTATTGATATTTGGTCTGTAGCATGAAAGGATGATGGGCTACAAGGTTTATGGACATAAATTACCATCAAACATCAACCTACGGTATTTGATGGAGTCAAATTCGCACATGTAATTTTGTGAAATAAATTTCAAAGATACCAGAACTATTTGCGAGTTACTTCCCTTCCACCAGTAGTAAAAGTCCTGGTAGAAAATTGTTCACCTACAAAAATATAACCCAAAGCGAAAGTTAAATACTTTTTTGTTCTGCTATTTTGGAGTACTGCTAAAATTTCGGAACTTGATTTATCTTTATTCAAATGTCAACATTTCAAAATTTAAAAGTCTTTACCTAGGTGAAAAGCCAGTCAAATTGTTAGCCAACAATTTCAAGTTTATTTATGTGTAACTTATTTGATCAAGGCCACAAGAAGAATTTACCACTAGTCATCTGTGGTTTATTTTAGCTGTCAGACATTGTTTATCACCTGAATCATCACCTTCATTAGACCTAAATATTTCTCTCAGGAGAGAAACGATAATGTTTAATGTCCATAATCTTTGAAGCAAGCTTTTCTTTGGTTTCAAAAATTGATAGCTGTGATAATGTCAATATTTCTCTTTCAGCATTTGGATTTTGCGAGTATGAAAACCCTGAAGCAACTTTACGGTGCATGAGGCTCCTTAATGAATGGGAAATAACTGATAGAAAGCTTGTGGTATGTAGATTTATCCATAAAATATCCTACAATATATATTTTTCGCAGGAAAGTGTGTAATACTTTTGGTTCCAGAAACAAACTCTAGGTATTTTCTGATGATACGACTAGGGAGTAAGTTGCTAATTCAGGTAAATTGATTACAAATTAAATGTACACATAACTGATAGGCATTAAGACTGGCAGAATTTTGTGTAATTCACGTCTCTGAGCGTTTTTGTTGAACTAATATTTTTCATTAGTGAAGCATATATTTTCTACTGTCCACATTCGTAAGTATCATTTATTATTCCCAGGTGAAAGTAGATGCCAAAACAAAAACTTTATTAGACGAATACAGAACCAAGAAGAAGGCAAAGCTGACTGCAATCAAGGAAAAGACCGCAACTAAAGAGAAAACTGAGACAACTGAAAATGGAGATGATGATAAGGAAGATGGAGATAAAGAAAAAGAGGAAAAAGACAAATCATCTGAGAATGGTGATGATAAGGAAGATGATTTGGATGAATTTTCAAAAAGAGAAGACAGAGTGGCAAAAGCCGGCCTTGATGCCATCATGAGAGAATACGCCTCTGATCTCAGTAAACCTGTACCTTCAGGTAGGAAGGATTCAAAAGTATCTTTGACAGGTACATGAACATGTTTCCTTATGATAAATAGATTTTCTTTTTTTATAATATCAGGGATTCCATTTCTAGTATGAAGCATATATGGAAGAAGCTTTGAAGTGCACAAATAACACTGAAAATGACAGAGAGCAAGTATGGTGAATATACTAAGGCCAAACAAAATTTAGTCTGTTTAGGGTTGCATTGGCAAAAAAACAAGGGTAGGTAGGTCAATTTTTTTTTGTGGTCATGTGATTATGACCCTACTATTGTATGTAAAACAAAGAATTACATTAACAAGGTTCATTTGGAGGCAAATTGTGCTCCATATGCTGACATTTAGCGCCAACACGGAGCTGGAAGCTATTTTGAAAGGCAAGGAACCTTCTAAAATTTGAAAATCAGTGTTTATTTAAAAAAATAAATGGGTCGGGGGTAAAAAGCTAGGGTTGGTTGGGAACCCTAAACAGACAAAACATTTTTTTTGCCTAAAATCAGCATTTAAAGGGAAACTCGATACAATTTTCTAGTGGCCTTTTTTCCAAATTGAATTAATATGGAAGCTGTCTGGAGAAATTTATCAGACTAACATAACCTCTCAAGACAGATTCCATTCGGTGGTTATTTCAAGCCTGCATTTATCACAACTTTGGCATGCAATTAAATATGAAAACAATGATTAAATAGTTAAAAAGAGTTTAATTGCTGTAACCCTTTCTCATGTGTGTCTTTCCAATACTGGTTTTGAAAGTGCTATATAATCATTTTTTCATTGAAGAACATCATTTAATCAACACTGATTTTGTTCATTGTAATACTTTTCAAACCACGCCTAACACGTTTGCTTTTGAGTTGTGTGCACTTTCTAATTACCAACACTGTCAGAAATTACTTTCTGTGCTGAAGATAATTGAAACAACTTTCAAGTCTTGGTTTTTGTGGAAGCACTATTGTAACAACTTTGTATTGTCATAAGTTCTATGCCTCAAGCAAATTGAGGACGCTTGGCTAATGATTGTGTTCTGGTCCTTTAACTCTTACTGTATATTCAATATCATAGAAACTGATTTCATTCATATTTTTATATCCAATGTATGTAATACTAAACTTACTCTTTGATTAAGTCAAGACAGTAAATTGTGTTTAATTGAAAATAGCAATTGATAAAATACTGCAGTTTGTCCTTGAAAGCATTGGCTACATCTGTTAATATCCTATAGCTAACACTGACTTGAATTAAAGAGCTGATTGATTTGTAATTTTGTTTGAAAAGGAGCTACAAAGTTTTATGAAAAAAGGACATGCAGCTTTATGTCAATTTAGTACGTTGTAACAAGGAGGTGGAAGCTTAAATATTTTGCTCAAATAATGTGCAATCAATAATTCTCTCATACTTGTAGACATGGAAAAGGAACAGAAGACAGTTCAAAAGAAGAAGGAAGACAAAGAAATAAAAGATACTGTAAGCATATTTTAAATAATAAGTGTTTACTCCCATTTCCAGAGTTAAGATTTTCATGTGACATCTGTATAATTCAAGCACCAAGCCTGCACCAAGCCTGTTTTGAAGTTTTTAGTACAAAAGCAGAATCTTTTTAAGCTCCCCAAAACAATTTGGAGGAGCATAAAATCGTCTTGTTGTGCACCTGTCACGCTTCCTTAAGCAAAACTTTTATATATAGTGTACTTGGTATCTTTATGAAACGAGTACACATGGTAAGGAAATTCTGACACAGAAAACATAACTCTTGTCCTGCTAGATATGGAGGTATTCCCCTTCTCGTAGTTAAAAGCCATCATGCTCTGTCATCCAGTGCATAACAATGATATAGTTCATCTAGTTGAGAGACTAACATAATTTCTGCCCTAGGGGTCCTCCACAGAATTGGCATGGGTGCTGTACTGCTGCAGACAAAATTCATCAATGGATAATGTATATTATATGATGACATATATACTATAAAGCAGCTATGAAAAAGATATTAAACCATTTATTAGGTCTGTAGTTTTTTATTTGCGATAGAAATGTCATGATGCTTGACGACAGCCACCTGAAGCAGTGTTAATGATATGATTCACAAAACAGTAAATAAGTCTGGATTTAAAATACTTCACAACATTTGTTACTGCAGATTATAATTGGCTGAATCACTGCATACATTTGTTTTGTGACAATTATTAACACTGATAGTCTGTGATGAACTTTCCATAGAAGTACAACATACAAAAACTTTAAAAACATAGGACTTCTATTTTACCTCATCGGAAAAATTACAAGCAATCCCAAATTTCTATAAACCGATAATATGTTGGACTTTCTTTTGTATGCTGTTAATCTATCTAAAGCCACCCATTTAATTCCACCTGAACAATGTGATTTTGTAGAGTATGTAAAACAGAGCAATCGGACCAAAACCAGCAGAATTTCACTTGTTTTGTTATTGTTATTTAGTTTGAATAAATATGTTCAACTAAATAGACTTAATATGCATTTAGGACTCCGAAAATGTGTGTTTTAGGTATCCCAAGCTTCCCTAGATTTTCCTGCCAACCCTAAAAACGTTATCACCTATTTGTATCTAAGATTAATTTATTAGCCAGGTGAAGCTCACAGCCACTTATTAAAGTGTACTTAATCCTGTTCTGGGAGTCTGACCCTGTTCTTGACAAATTAATAGCCATTTAATGTGTCGAAATGCATTTTAAAATTTGTTATAAAACATGATATTGATCAATGAATATAAAAAAAATAAAAACGTTATTTGCTTGACCTTTTTTTTCAGGCATGTTGCATGAAACACCTATATGAACTCATAATTTCTTAGGCCCTTATTGACATATGGTATTGGTGTGTCAACATTTTTGTTGCTCTTTTTAGGTAAATTCTCATATTTCTTCTTTTTTAATCTGTTTTTGTGATTACTAATTACACTACATCTTCCACTTTTAAAAAGTGTACTCTCACCCTGAGCCATACATCTAACCTGTCATATTGTCAAAAGTCTGGTGTTGTGGCCAGATGAAACCGGAGCTAGTTTCAGAGAGCAGCCATTAGTTCTACTGATGCTCTTGCTGCTATCATATTTTGATGAACAATTTAGATAGAAAACTAGTTTTTGTATCATTAAAAGCTGTGGAAAAAAGAATTTTGCTTTGATACTGAATTATTTCAAAAGCTGTATGTCCTTTGATACTTAAATTAGAAAGTGTGTATCTGCTCCTTTGCTTGGATTAAAATTGTATTCCATGGTAATTTTCAGGGAATTGATGATATAGACATGGAGGAGGACAAACGAGAAATCATCAACAGAGAAATTAGAAGTTTTCGAGATCTCCACAAGGTATGCAATTGACTGTACATAATTTATGGCTTTGATACCTTGTCATGATGTAAATATGTACTTCGTTTTCCTGAATTTTGAATGTTTGTCATACAGAATGCTTATTATCCCTACTTTTATTTAAAATCTTTTAAAATACTTTTTCTCAATACACCTGCAAGTCAGCAATATGTAACTTATAAGGATTAGGACAATTCATATTCAGGAAAACAAGTTCAAATTTGATTCAATTTCAGAAATGATGGGCTGTAACAAATGCGTAACTTAAACATATGTACAAGGGTGGCTTTCAAAACTGGCTTTATTCTGACATGTTAATATGAACACTTATTATCATTAATAATATCAAAACCTTCTCCCAAAGTCCTTTCTGCAATACATCTTATTTCCTGCCAATAGACATCTTGCAATAGTAAGCCTAAAAAGCAAAAAGATAAAAGTATGTTGAAAAACAGAAATTCCTTTTTCTATTAAAATGAAGTATATATATGAAAATTCTCCAACATTTTTACAAATGTCATTAGATTGAAGTCGGCTGGTTGATTAAATTAGGGCCTTGAAGTACCAACAATGATTTGCCTAGTGTTAAGCATGTTCAATTAAAATTGTCTTTATTTTAATTATCTGGTATTAAATTAAAAAGATTGAAATTTCTGTCCTTAAAATTTTCTTAATAAACTGCTGAATAACAGGCTGTATTTCATTACTCAAAAATTACTAGATTCTCTCGATGCTATGCGGCAAGCATCCGATCAACATGAATAGCAGTAAATTATTATTGTAAAGACCAGCCGGTAAGTAGCTACTTAGCTTTACATTTTGATATATATATGCCATGATCCTGGATGAAGATATGTTGGCAGTGCACATACATTGGTAAGTCTTTTTCAATGATTAAATTTAATCCCAGAAATAATCTCAAAATAAATTTCAGAGATGGAAATTTTGAGCCTTTTTCAGAATTTTGGTGTAATGCAAACTTAATTTTCCCATTGAAAGGATTAAACATATTGTTTTCTGCCTCTTTGCTGGTAGTGTTAAGGCCATTTTCATCTCTGAAATTTTCAGTTTTCTATAATCATAGTCATGCAATCCTGATTAAGGTCCCTTTTTATGTAATATGATGTAAATGAGAGGCAATCTGATCTAGGATGAGCACACAGTGCACACAGTTTTAGGTTAGTGCCATTACTTTACTTTGGTTGGTTCAATGCTCAATCCCTGGGGGTCAGATTAAGGTAAGTGAAACATTTACTTACCTTTCAACTTGTGTTTTTGTCCTAGTCCTTTTGATTTTAGCTACTCGCACTGATAGTGTGACTCCACTGTATGTAGTGATGGTAGTAGTCTGGTGTGAGTCAGTGGTCTGTTTTGTGTATGATGTTGTACTTGAGTTGTAGAGAACAGGATGTTCTCGCCCTGTGAGGCAACACATATAAGACCTAACATCCAAAGGTAAGAGGATCACAGGATGTCATATTGGCAGTTCACTTTTGTTGCATTAGCTTAAGTCGATTATATCTGTATTTTTTATATACATATATATATACAAATTTACATTAGTTCTTCCATATTTCTCCTGTTTTTTATGGTTGCCTACTATTTTTTTTATTTTATTTTTTTATTTTTTTTATTTCCCCCTTAAATAAACCTCAAAAAATTGTTTAAATATGTGGTATATGTTTCCCTGCCTTGATAAAAATTGAAAAAAATATTCTGGCGTAATTTTCAACGAATAAATTTGTGGAAGGGAAGGGGTTGGGATGTTAATGTCAATTTTTGTGTTATTAGCAGCAACTTACACCTGTCTTGGGTGAGATTTCACACCTGGAATAGGCCATCGAAGGGAACTAGGAGGATGGATTACTACAGTACAGAGAAGTAATATGTATATGTAGTGAATGGTTTGGTATTCAAGCCTTGGCACAGACTCATTGCCCGGATTAGGGAGAGGTTGACTGTTCGGTTATAGTCAGCAATCACTCTTGACATCTTGGGCATGGCCATGGATGTTGGTGTTTTAAGTTTTCTTGACTAAAGTCTTGAGAGAGCTATGGAATTGCTTTAGCACATTGTGCTGCATTATTTGTCTATTTATTGATTAATTATGTATATCTGTAACTGAAATGAATTTTTCTTAGTGCCTCTGCTAGGAGATGTACCTTGGACTACAGATTACTAGTCAAGTGCTTTACTAATGGAACTAAAGGGAAAATTCCTTAATCTCTGTTGGTAGAACTGTTGGCACCCATATATGGTCTGTGCACTGTGTATGATAATTTCTAACTGGTCTCACAAATATGGTTGCACTCCAGATGATGAGTATGTCACAGTGGTGAATCTTCTAGTCATTTGTTACTAACTCAGATAGAGGGTATTTCCCTTAACTCAATCAGTTGTGCACTGGACTAGTGATCTGTAGTCCCGGATACAACTGCTTGGAAGCACCTGAAAAGTAACCATGGCTACATATTTAGATAAATTCTTCTTCGATTAAAGTATCAGTAATTTTTTTTGCATTTTAAACAAAACTGGTAAATTGAAAAGGTATTGCAAGTTTAGCCAAAAAAATATGTTCATCACTGCAATCCGTCTAAAGACCCTTATTGGCATATAATTGTGATTGACTTAAGTAAATTATTCTAATGTTTCCAAACAATCTCAGTGTTTTAACAGCAGATATTTGCAAACCCAATTGGATGATCAGGACTTGCTTTAAATTACGATTGACTTAGGTAAATTATTCTAATGTTTCCAAACAATCTCAGTGTTTTAACAGCAGATATTTTGCAAACCCAATCGGATTATCAGGACTTGCTTTAAAATTTTCATCTAGATCAATGGAGAGATCTATCCTGTCTATTCAAACTATTCATACATGCAAGAACTTACCACTCAGCTGAGGTTGATTTACTGCTGCATTAATCACACCAATAGGCATGTGTTCAATTGGATTGGTTTCCATTTGGATCATCTATAATATATTGAATCATTTTATCAACCTGCTAAATTGTGTGGTTGATTGAAACAGTGAGGATTGTTACTTTAAACCTTGTACATTTAAAGCGATTAATTTGAATGTTTTATTTTTGTTTAGATTTAAAAGGATGTAAAGTTTTACTTTCCAGATGGTGACTTATGTACTAAAATTTTTACATATGCAGCAGTGTCATCATTGTAGATTGTAAGTTGACCATAGAAGCAGAGTAACAAGCAATTTAAGTATGAATTTTTACTTTGTTTTGCAGGGGGAAGATGAACCAGAAAAAGATCAGGAAAAAGAAAGGGAGCGAGAGCGAAGGATTCTGGAGGAAAAGAGAAGAAGGGAACGAGAGAGAGCCCGTGAACGAGAAAGAGAAAGGGAAAGGGAACGAGAAAGAGAACGGGAACGAGAACGGGAAATGGAACGATATGAACGAGAACGATATGAAAGATTACGGAGCCGGTCTCGTTCACCCTCTAGTCGCAGAAGGAGGTCTCCTAGTAGAGACAGATCAAGAGAAAGGTATGTTACAATATGAGTTAAAAGTTGACTGTGTCATCATTTAAATGGTGGAAGATTGTGTGGTTTTGGTATGAATACATAGAAAAACATTAAAAAGTAATGTTATTGCCACTTAACCTGTTAATGGAAAAAAGTTAAACTAATCCATGATATTTTACCATTGCATAGCAATGACTTTGTTAAGATGAAATTTATGTATGCTATGAATGCCATAGCCCAATTTTGACATCATTATTATGATATTATAAATGTTATGTTGGTTATATCCCATTGATCCTCCCTAGAAAATTGTAGTTTTAATCATCAAACACGTATATAAATAAATTATTGAAATTTTAATTTGAACAAAAATTGAATTTAGATGAATGAATTTTATTTTCTATGAAGCTAAAATCTTTAAAAAGATGGTATTAATAAGGTTTATAGCCAAGGAATGCCAACTGAAAGCAGTGCAATGCCTAAATAGCATAATTATGGGGATTCAAAAAGAATCAAAATTGGTGGACATGAAAATCAAAAGTTTCAATATATTCTCGATCATATTTTTGTGTGTTTTTTATTTTTAGAAAATTGCGAGATAGAGATCGGGATAGAGATGTAGAGGAGGAGGAAGAAGCACATGAAAGAAGGAAATTAGAAAAGAAACTCAGAGAAAAAGAAGCAGCTTACCAAGAGGTAACATTTCCTGTTGAATGCATATAGTTCAAGCTGGCTGCCATGGTCCTGATTTGCTTTCACTTTTAAGGCTATAAATTATGTTCTGTTGATCTGATTTTGTTCTTGCTTAGTTGTTCTTTTCTGATTACACACACATATAATCCATGTAAATTATTATAAAATTCAAGGGCATTCTGTGGTCCTGCTGGGCAATTATGGGGAGTATAGAAAGTCAGGTGCAGGATGGGCTCCATAATGACCTTTAGTGTTCTAGTTTGGTGAATATGATTTCATCTGTTTAAAGTGGACATAGTGGACATGTGCTATACATATTCCTTTCATCTTTGTAGAGACTGAAAAATTGGGAAGCAAGAGAAAGAAAAAAATCCAGAGAATATGAAAAAGACAGAGAACGGGAAGAAGAACGCAAAACTGAAGAGGTAAATATGACATGTTTATTGACCATGCTTGCTCACATTTACAAATTAAAAAAAGAATTAACCCGTCATCACTGAAGATGTTCTGATTTCTGTATAAAACCTCACGGACCATAATACATGCAGTTGTGGAGTTAAAGTTTGCATGCATTGCTTTACAATTTCAGATGCGTGAAGCTCGACGACTGAAAGAATTTTTAGAGGATTATGATGATGAAAGGGACGATCCTAAATTTTACAAGTAAGATATTCAAATATTATTTGATCCGAAGTTATCTAATGCAAATTGATGATAGAGACATTATACATTTATGGCACATGTTTTAAGGTGATATGAAGGTTTGTTTACCTGAGGCATCATATTCCCCTGCCCACGGGTTACATTACTGTCATGAGTTAACAAACATTTTTATCATCCAAACCTACCACCAAGGCTATAAATTGTTTATTGCACTAAATCAGAAGTTCGATCACCGACAAACACGTCCTGAATTATTGCCATATATTTATAACAAAAAATCAACAAGTTAAAGCATTAAATATCAATAACAACAAAATCACTTTCAAATTAAGACAGGCATTTTGTGTGCCTTTTTTATCTTTGAGAAATTGAGGCATGTTTGCCATGAGGGCATGACTTGCTGTGAGACATGTCAACTTGTTACCATGATATATTTATCTCGGAGTCAAACTTGTTACTATGACATTTGATCAGTTTTCTCAGGGTCAAACATGTTACCATGATATTTGATTAGTTATCTCAGGGTCATGTGAAATGTTTCAAGGAATCAGAAATAATACCATGCTTAATATTTGAAATACTACAATGTAGAAAGTTTGAATGGTTGTAGTACATAATCTTTACATTGCATCAAATGTTACATTGTGTACATGTCTTGTTTGGCAGAGGCAGTATGTTGGTAAGAAGAATGAAAGAACGAGAAAAGGAGCGAGAAGCAGATGCAAGGGATCGGCAACGTGAGAAGGAGGAGCTGGAAGAGATTCGCAGAAAACTGATGGACGAGGGTCACCCAGACCCAGAGGCAGAGCTAGCCAAGGTAAATGATTTATAACATATTCATTTAACTTGCAACACTGAACATGATGATATATTTGAATTGTATTCAGACTTGTTATTGGAATTCAAGTTTTTTATATGACTGCCTTTGGGAGAGCGTATATTGCTGACATCCTGAGCCTGTTCGTTTATGCGGAACAATCGGTTTGTCTGTTTATAAATGTAACAATTTACGGTATTAATCCTGGCGGACCTGCAAAAGTTTATGCAGGCATTGCAAGGCTTTGTCAAGGCTCACCTGAAAGCAGAATTAGATAACTATTTCCGACCTTGTTCAATAAACAAACAACTGTGGTCCGACTGGTTAAAGACTAGTACACAGGTTCCTAACTAGAATTTTCAACCAAACTCCCACAGAAGTATTAATGACATTGATTTCTCAAATCAGTCAAAGATTAAAGTCATCCCTTCATAGTCAAGAACACAACTAAGGAACTTATATTTGATAGGAAAATTGACTTAATGCATTCCTTACCTTTACTTTTAAACCAAATTTCATAAAACTCATTATGTATGTCTTTAACATAAAAGCCCCCACAGCTTGTTTACATCAGCACACACTTGCCAAACTTCCATAACTATTGCATAATATTGTCTGAGAAACAGGGTTTCAGTTTACTTCTATATGGGGGTAGTATGACCTTCTTAAATGGCTTTTGACCCTCAAAATGTTAGAGGCTTGATATATATAAAGGGTTGGCGGCCAGACATTGCCGTCATGCAGGGTGTTGATCCGTACATCGGTTCACATTGCATAACAGGATGATAACTTGAGAACAACTGATCATACAAAGTTCTAACTTGGTGTGTGGGTTGCCCTAGTGGATGCGAAGAAACCTATTGATTTTTGGCATGGTTCTTTGTGTACAAGTTTTCTGGCCTTCTCAAACACAAATTCATGATGGGTGAATAACAACTCTACATGAGATTTTTCACATGGTGGGTATATGCTTCCCCTGGTATTTCTACATACTGTATTAGGTGCTGTTACAGACACATAAATAGTGGCAATGTCTGTTAACATTGATGTAATTCAAGATTTTCATGCCTGATTAGATTAACCTTGGTGATATAACTTAAGGTAGTGTAAAAACTAATACAGTGGAGAAATGGCTGTCGTTCAGGTCATCTGCATGTGCTTTTTGTTACCAGATTGAGCGGGAGAGAGAGGAACACCTTAAGCCACGCCTCCAGCTGTTGCCACCACCAGTCCCAAAGTCCCCTGAAGCTCCACCTCCACGGGAAGAGGTGCGGGAGGAGGTAGAAGAAATTGAGGATGAATATGAACAGGAAGATGAGGACTCCAGAGGAGCTAAACTACCACCCAAAATGCAGTCAACACTGCGACCTGTAGACAATGATGCCAGCTCTTTATCAGATGAGGATGATGACAGTAACCTACCATTTGAGAACACATCACCTCAGCCTGTTTACGGTCCAGCTAAGGAGGAAAATACAAAGATGGGCTTCAGTTCTATCAAATTAGGTTAGTTCTGCATTCTGCATTAGTTTTCCAAAGTCCTGCTTAGCTAACGAAAATAAAGTGTTCATTCTTTCTATAACTATTGAGTACATATATGTATATGTAATGATTGTCTATTGTCAATTAAGGTGCTACGAGCCCTGTGGAAGGTGTGCCACCCAAGAGGAAGAAGCTCACAGTGGGAGATGTGTTCAATCAAGATGATGATGAAGGGTCAGACGGGGCAAAGAAACGCAAATTGGTTCCACTTGATTATGATGATGACAAATCAGAAAAGAAACCCACTACAGCTGAAGAGAAACGTTCAAGAATCAAACACCTTATTGAAAATATACCAACTGCTAAAGATGAACTATTTGCTTATCCATTGGACTGGAATATTGTTGATCAGGTATTTATCTGAAGTCCATGTCAGAAAGTTGATGTCTTTATTTTTTGTAAGAGCCGTGTGACCTTCAATATTTACTTTGGCTAATAACTGTATCATATTGAATTTGCATTTTCTGTTATAACGATTTTATCTAATTCTGGAACATTTGCTTTTAATTAAAGGTAGTGTCATGCCTAATAACAAAAATATGCTTATCATGTCTTGCAAACTTAGTTTAACCACATGTATTTAATTGTTTATAATTACAGAGTCTCATGGACAAGAGAATCAAACCCTGGGTAAACAAGAAGATAATAGAATATATTGGAGAGGAAGAGCCCACTCTTACCGATTTTATATGTCAGAAAGTTGTGGCAAGGAGTGTACCACAGAATATACTCAATGATGTTGCAATGGTAAGTTGCCACCTCAACTGGCTGAGGTGCTCTTCAAGGGTCAAACCTATTAAGAGGCATTGAACAACAGTAATCAGATTTGGCTGATATTGCTTTCAGGTTTAAGGATATCTGTACCACTGCCAAAAAATGTAACTGAATTGGATTTTTTTTTTTACGGCATGACAATGACTTAAATGAAATCAATTTTAAAATTTAAGCAAGCATAATCCTTGCAGAACTTTTCTTAAATGAATACGAATGAAATAAAAACCTGGACCTGCGATCACGTACAGTCACTCTAACCAACTTACTTCCTGTCAGTGAAAGTTCCCAGGCCCAGTTCATACTATATTTAGGTTGCTTTCACATATTCCAGTTAAATTCTAAATGTGCCAAAGTTAAGGCTGGCCTAAAAATGCACAGTTTCAGAGTTTTGCGACAAATGAATACCATTATTTCTAGATTGATATATGTCCTTTCACGTCTGTATTAAGTTATATCATATTGCTAAGAAATGCATTTGAGCCAATGTGGTTTATGTCGAAATAATGCAAACTTGCGATAGCCAGAATTTCAGTTGCGGTCGGGCACAATTTCAACCCCTTCATATTACAGTTTTCCAGAGGTCAGCCTGGTATTCAATACCAAATTCAGGGGATTTTTTTAGCTTGTATAACAAAATGACCAGGAATTTCTCTGGTGTTTTGCCTGAAGTGGGACAGGGATTTTCAATAGATCAATGTTATTTCACCCCTGTTAACACTAAAAATTCCTCAACACTGACCGGGGGTATTGCTCTTTGTTACCGTAAATAGAGCATTACATTCTTCAGCTCACAGGTACCTCAAAACCAAATGAGGGGTATTGGCATTATTTTTGTGATAGCTTGTTTTGTGTTTTGACCTATAGGTTGAATGCCTGAAATATTGATTTTTTTCAAAAGTTGATAAAATTGCATAACAAACGTATTTTTGCTTGCAGGTCCTAGATGAAGAAGCAGAAGTGTTTGTTGTGAAAATGTGGAGACTTTTGGTATACGAGACTGAAGCTAAAAAGCTGGGGCTAGTCAAGTGATAACATATTCACACAATTATGTAAATCACTCCTGTACCATTAGCCGTTTTAGGCTGCTGAGTGCTCAACATGTGTCAAAAGTACCTGGACAAGAGGACATGGAATCGTCCAATATTATTTTTAGTGGATAATGAATGTGTAAGGACAAGCGGTCGACATATGGACAGTTACTCAACTGGGTATTTTACCTTTGAGTATTTATGCTCTTACCAATTCATAGAAATAAGCAAGGATGCATGAGATTTAAAGGAAACCAAAGGAAATTTATCCAGAAAGGTGAAGTAATATGAATTTTCGCTGTGCCATAAAATGGCTTTTGGGTAGTTTTTATGTTTCCAAAATAAGATTTCTTGTAAATGGAATATTTTTTGTATTTTTTTTTCTATTGAGAATTATTGTCAGAACTTGACACATCCTGGGTACTAATTTATGTTAAATGTTTTCCTTGATATTTTAAATTTGATTTTCTGTGATAGAGATGTGAGCTCGCTTAGGATTATTTTCAACCTGATTGTTCTAATGATCACAATATTTCTTATACAATTGCAACTTGATGTTAGTATTTCCTTTGTTTTGTTATTTTTTCCTTTGTTTGATGGTCAAGAAGGAAAAGATTATGATGTGTGCAAGCACTGTTTAACGTTCAGTTTATATTTATCACCCTCCCCCTTTTCACTTTTTCTTTACACACTTGAAATTGTTTCGTCTATCAACTAGTCTTCTCAGGAAGATTCGATTTATTGTCAGTAAGATTACAGTGTTGACATGAGATGTTGACCTAAAACCCATCAGATTTATTGAAATGATTGTATTTTAGTTCCATTTTTGTCCTGTTTTGATCATGTCCAATGCATAGTTAATATGTTGCCCTTAATTTCATTAAATGTATGAATATGGAAATTTCTTCTCACACAATTTTGCTGTAGGTACTGTAACAAGGATTTGACTGGAGAGCATTTTTCCCTTGGTCTTCAAATGCTACTGAGTGTGATATCAGTTTTGTCTGCAGTTAGTGTAGTCCATGTTGTAATTTGTAATAATGTTTGAATGAAAGTTTATATCAAAGATGAGGCCAGTCTTCAGGGAAGATGTTGATACTGAATGTAAATAGGATGTTATCAAGAGTTACACTACCTACAGCTATTATGAAGGCAGCTTAGGGATCAACATTATTCATCACTATTGTAAGACATGATCATGATACAGCAATTATCTGTTCAGGTTTGCTTTGCCTCTTTGGAGGTAAAGATTCATTATTGTTAGATGTATGTTAGCGTAATGACTGGTATGCAAGAGTGCAAGATTGAAGAAGGGAAGGAAACCAGGTGTAGTGAAAGTCGAATGTTTGTAACAAGCTTAGATTTTATTTGCTGAATGGATACATGATAAGTGTAACTTATTCCTGGTTTGTTACAAAAAATACCTGTGGAAGATAAATGATCGGTGTCAGGTGTGTGGTTGCTGTTATGTTTTATAAGGTAGAAGTTAGATGTTTAAGAGAGAGTGAGGATAATGATAGGACAAGTCTGAATAAAACTGTTGACAGTAAGTACTTTTTGTTTTTGACTTATTGGAACAAAAAATAAATAACTTGATGCTTAATCAGCCCACATCCAAGTGATATAATCAAGGTTTTTCGCAAACAACAGGCGATTAACCTACTGGGTACCACCAGTTTTGGAGGTATCAGCGTTATAGTGAAACCACATCCATCACTGAACAGCAGCAGGGGGTAATCAGATGCCCTGCCCAGCGTAATGACGCTGATGCTGCTATACTGGAATACTTCCAATACTGGAATACTTCCACGAGGAGGAGATCCCAGTGTCGGAGGTGCGACAGATTTTGTCCAAGAAGAACAATAAGTTGGTTCCAACAGACACGTTTGTACAGACCTTTGCTACCCATCACTTCCTTCGGCCGTAGTGATTGGTCACCAAAGGTGCACTGTCTCCGTCTACATCCCTAATCCATTAAGATGCCGTAACTGTCAGAAGTACGGGCATCATGAAAAACGATGTAGACGGAAGGCCGTTTGCCAGTATTGTGGTCGTGAAGGTAATGAGGACCAAAGCGACTGTGATATTGCCAACCTGCGTTGTGTCAACTATGAGGGAAAGCATGTTGCTTCGTCTCGACACTGTCCTGCCTGGAATCGCGCGTGAGAGCACGGACGTAGCTACACCCTTATATGCACAAGTGATGGAAGTCTGGTCGCCGGTTGACAATGTCACAGTCAAGGATGCTTCGGTTAAAGTATCTGAAGACATACCTGCATACAAGTCCCAGACATGGCTGGCCAACAGAACTTGAAAATCCTCTTGGGAGATGCACCCCTTTTCGCGACAAAACCGATAAACCCCACAAACAACCAAAAACGACACCACATTCACCAGTCAATGTTTCAAAAACACCTTCCTCTTGGGAGAAAAACCTCCAAAACTTGGCCCATCTAGTGCACATATGCGTTCGCAGCGATCTCGCTCACTTTCCTCTTTACCTCGATCCCAACTGAGGTCGGAGGCAACATCACCAACCAACAGACTTAAGAAAAAAATCAAAATAGCCAGGGGCAAATCTGATGCGCTCGATATGAATGTCGCCTATGGCAAAGGATCAGAGGACCCGACAAACAGGTTTAACGTCCTAGTGGATCTCTATGATGAGATGGAGACGAATGCCTCGGCGTTTCGTGCTTCGACTCCATCGAAATCCATTCAAAATAGGAAAAAATGAACAATACAATTATCAAATGGAACATCCGCAGATTAAAGACAAATATAGACAAATTTCAGAATTTATAAAAAGAATTTTAACCCGACATTTTTTGTCCACAAGAAATCATGCTCAAATACCCAATCACTCTTAGAAATTTCTCTCTCTACAATAACATTCCAACTGTAGATAGCAGAGCAGCAGGTGGTGCAGCTTTAGCTGTCCATAAAAATATTCCTCACAGAATGATCAAGTTAAACACAAATGTACAGGCTGTTGCTGTCCGTTCAACATTACACAGACAAATAAACGTCTGTTCAATTTATCTTCCTCCGAGTATTGTTTTCACTTGTGAGCAACTCGATAACATCGTCTCCATACTCCATTCATAATCCTTGGTGATTTTAATGGTCAAAATAGCCTATTTACACCCTGCTACAGACTTTCGTACCCACATTGATCTGTCATTATGCCATCCTTCCATCCTACTTAATTATGACTGGGAGGTAATTAATGATCTTTGTTGGAGTGACCACTTCCCCATTTTTTTTAAAGAATACTCCTCTTGATGATCCTCTACCTCGATGTAATATGCACAAAGCAGATTGGGTCCAATTCCAACACATGTGCAACAAGAAGCTTACCACAGAAAAAAATTACAAACCTCGAAGACCCATACAAAACTTTTAATGAAACACTCTCTTCTATTGCCCAAAAGACAATTCCAAAATCCGCTCCAAAACCTACGAAGTTCCTCTTATCAGAAGAATCTTTTAAAACACGCAGCAATCGGGCAGCTGCTCCAAGACGCTACTTGAATTGTCCAACTGTTTCAAACTACTGCGATTTTAAAATTTGGTGGGCAAAGGCTCGGCGATCAAATAAAATTGACAAAAGAAACAGCCGGAGAGAATATGTATCGAAGGTATCATCAAACACGTCCTCCAAAAAAGTATGGGATATGATTCGAAAAATTAGTGGGGGGAAAAGAAAAAGTCAACATCCTCCCACCTCATAAATATAAACAATTCTTTCGTCTAAGCCTGAAATTGCTGATGCATTTGCAAAAAAACATAGCTAAAAACTCGTCCCCTTTAAACCACTCCCAAAAATTCCCGTCTTTAAAGAAGAAGAAAAGAAAAGAAACGGCTAAATTTCAAATCATCAAACAACGAAAGTTTCAATGAACCATTTACCCTACCGGAACGTCATCTATGCCCCTTGTCATTGCATCATGATCTCTTTAAGTTCTCAACTGTTCGTTTTCATGTGGCTTTGGCTCTTCGCCTGCTTAAATCCATCACAGTGATGATTTCGCAATATTGACGTTCATTTGCGAAATTTATGTCCGGGTCATCACCATCTTCTCACTTCGATTTATATCCTGGTGTCATTTTGGTTGATTGTTGTCTGGTGCACGATTTCGTTGGTTATTTTCTTTTGCAAGCAGATAATATGCGATGCGGAAAGATGGTTTATTTGCGCTCCAACATGCAGCAACATACCCATATTGATTTCACATTGCTGTCGAAGATCCTAATTTTAACCTTTCTTGATATGGAGCTTGTTTTGCAGACAGGTACCAGTCATCCTCGCTCACTTTCGCTCTCTGCACCCCTGGAATAGTTTGATCCTTTGATGTACATCAAAATAATCTCGCGGTCGCATAACGGTAAAACTTGCTGGCGTTGAAGTCGGGTGTCGCTCCTCTGTAATCTTAAAGGGACATGTATCAGCCTAGTTATTGGTCAGGTTTTTTTACCTGACACCAATCAAATAGCTAGCAGCGTACCTTCAATTTTGCTATGACATATTCCAGGGGTGTAGAGAGCGAAAGTGAGCGTAACCCATGGATATCGAGGACGGGTACCAGTTGGCAAAAGTCTGTTGCCCTTATTAGTATGACTAGTTATGCTGCCCTGATGTAAGAATTCCTCTACCTGTCACAGGATGATCCTTCATCCTATTTGAAGTGTTGCTGTTGTCATTTAGGGACATGATCTTCTTTTCTTGGCGTTCGCCTTCAGTTCATTTTCTTTGCTCGATTTCGCAGTGAATATGTCTTAACAGTATGGTGTCCTGTTTCTGGATAAATAGCAATGGCATATGCAAAGTAAACATATTGAGTTAATGGTCCACCTTTTACTGAAATATTCCTCTCCAATTGTTGATTAATAAAGTTCTCTTATCTTACATGAAATGGGAAATTGTATCCAGTATAAATGTGACATCACTCATCAAGAGCTGTGCACTGATGTCAACGCCTCATGTCTTCAAGTTTTTCAGTTTCCAGATGGTCACTGTTATCTCCGCATGTGATAGTGCAAGTATACTGATGCTAACTTCTCTAATGTTTAATGCTGGTCTCGTCATTATTTGTTGCTTTCTCTGCTTCGTCTACTTGTTGTTCCACATCGCTTTAATTAGCTATTATGCTTTTCTGAATAAAGAGTTTAATTTATAGTTCACCGAGAATACTCAGAGACTTGATTTTCTAATCTTGAGGAATACATGTAGTTTAAAAAGATATGAAAATAGCTGACACTTTCAGTGAATTTGGAGGTGAAGAAAGGTTTCGGGAGATTTTTTTCGGTGTAGTGCTTGGTAATTACCGTGAGTTGTGCAAAAGTGAATGTTTATTAACCCTTTCACCTCTATGTAACTTTAGTAGACATTACCATGCATTTGTCCATTATGGTCTGCAGTGGTGAAAGGGTTAACATAGATATCCAGGTGACATCTGAAAAGGTCAACAATCTGTCTGAATGTGAATATATCATCAAACATACATAGGGTTAATATACTGAACATAGTCTGAAGTTATTGTTCAAGATATATTGAAAACAATGACAAATGAAGGAATGCTGAGGTCTACAATCTATACTACGACGTTAAAGCTGTATTAATGCAATGTAGATACATATTGAACAAATGGAAAATTCAGAACCTCGTGATAAAATGCATACTTTTTATTAAAATGTAATGTCTACGAGAAATACTTCAGTACTAAGGACTTGAATACCCAGTCAAATAGTTAAAATTCTTTTTCTTCATTTCTGGTTTTCAGGGCTTTCAATAGCTCTTGTAGAATTACTGCTGTTTCTTCCAAATTTGTTTCTGAAAAGAAATACAAAATAAGAAGAAGAAATCCAAATTCGTATAATACAAAACTCGTAAAAGTGATTAAACTTGGGTGTCAGATAGATGTTCTTTTCTATTAAATGTGCAGGAAACACTTTAAAATAATCAACCTTAGAAAGATGGAGTCGTCTGAAATAGCAACATCAATACGTTTGTCTCATGTAATTGCGATAAGGCAATTTTCTTTATCAATGGTCAACAAACTACCTCATTTAATTACTTCACCTTTATTGACTTGTTAATAACCGATTTTTGACTGATTTTTAAAGGGTCAGAAATATGAGGATGACGAAATCGCTTGACAATTCTAATGAGTTATCAGCGTGGACAGGAATAATATGTCTTGACAATTTTAACGGATTATCAATATAATAATGTGTTAGATCTTTTGTAGAGCATTAGTTCACTAAGTTTAAAAAAAAATAAGTATTTTCTTTGCAAACGGGATCCATTTAATTAATAGTTAGGTTTCGATAGATGTTGATTCAACTTACCTGAGTGGAGGTCGGTGACTGGTGATTTGGTCGACTGGGTGTTGTCTCCCTGGTCTATTGAACCGTGACTAGCTGGTTCACCTTGTTATATATACAGTTTATTAATGTTCCTCTGAATTTGTCACCATTTACAGTGATCTTGACGTTATAAAATGTATATTGTAACAGAAATTATAACCGTTTATTGCGCGCCTATTGGAGTTTCTTCACTACAAAACAGCATAATGAAGTTTGAGGAAATATATCAATCACACTTTTACTTCCTTGCGCACGTATGTTTAATGTCTTTCTTTTTTATTGAATACAATTACAGATTATATATTGTTTAAACCCTGTATACCAACCTACCCCGACTATTTCATATTATAACATTTCTTAGTTAGCATACCCGGCCAGCTTTTGCTCCACGACCCAGTCCATGACGACTTTCCAGTTTCTCCGTCCGGCGAGTCTTTTTCCTCAGTGGACAAACTATCTGTAAGTTGATAACAAGTACTTTTATCAATTAGCGATCGGTAGTTTCTCTCTCATAGAGGCTGCACAAAGAAAGGGACGCATTACCGTAAATGCATTACTTCGTTATCTTAATAAAAAAGCATATATCTCAAATCCTTTAATTTGGGAAAAAGCAAGATTTCGGCCTGTAATACAAATGAAGATACTTCACATACCAGATGTGTGTTTACTTGGCCATTCTCCCTTCCACTGTCCTGCCCAGTTTGTGTTGACCTTCAGGTTGACCTCCGTAGATGGTCTTTGACCTTCCGATTGAGTTGATGTTCGATTTTCAACCGAATCACCAACTAACATATCTGTACGAAAGAAATGAAATCGTCAATTGTGTCTTTATTATAAGGACTTAAAGAAATATCCAACATGAGGAAAATACCCTACTTTGTAAATATATTTTCAATATTCTTCAATTGAAAAGAAGTATCATTTGACACTAATTAACACTGAAGATGATTAAAAAGCTTATCTATGCTAAATTATTCACTGACCAGATGTGTGTTTACTTGGCCACTCCCCCTTCCACTGTCCTGCCCAGTTTGTGTTGACCTGATGATTGATCTCCGTAGATGGTCCTTGACCTCCCAACTGTGTTGATGTTCTATTTTTAGCTGAATCTCCAACAAAACTGTCTGTAGGAAAGTATATATGGCATACACGGATTATCAGCTTAAACATATAACTTTGCAAAAACGTTAGTGAGCTGTTTGGTCTAACTGACATTGCAATAAACGACACGTTTCCATGAGGTTGCCATGTTGTTTATGCGATATACACCCTTTAATCTTTTTTGCATCATTACTTAAGATTTTTTTTAAAAATCTTCTGTACATTTTAACAATTTAAAGGCACATACAACAATCATGTTGGCCATGAATGTAGCCATCAGTATATAGTAATGACACCGCGACATACCTGGCTGAGAGTTAGCATCAAATGATCCAGTGAATTTGGCATTTAGTTGGTTTGGGTCGAATATGTTTGATATATAACTGGTGGTGAGTTTATTGGGATCGTATGAGGTCATGACCCCGTTCGTGTTGTAAGGCTGGGCTTCATGGGCGTGTAGATTGTGGGTACCGGTCATGTACGTGTCACGGAGACTGTTTGGGTCGTACGCCTTGATGTAATTCTTGACATTTTGGTTTGGGTCGTAAGACGCGCCGCTGAGAGCCATGTTAGGGTTGAACGATGCCCCGCTGAGAGCCTTCTTTGGGTCGTAGGTGATGATAGTATAGCCCAGGTCTGCGTTCATTACTGTGTTAGGGTTAAAGCTCTCAATATAGGAACCGGACTGGCTAAAATGTCCGTCACCTAGGGATTATAGAACGAACTGCCTCAGTTGACTAATACTTATATACTCGAGATTATTGTAGTGAGTGACTTATATTAAAAAAATCTACAGAAAACTCCGAAATGTCAACAAAACCGTAACTCGAACTCAAAATCGATACAACTTGGTGACTATTAAAAAAAGAACAAGGATAATATAACCAGGCTTTCCGGAAGCGTAAGCGTCCTCTGCTTCAACGACATGATTATGTCAATCTTAGCCAAATCGAAGAAACTTCACGCCCCCTCATGCGAGAATAAATGTGAACGTAGTGGCAACGAAACAATGCACACCAACTACGTAATAAAAAACGTCGACTTCCATATCACACAAAGAAAAAGGTGTGTTCTGAAATAAAAGAACTGACTCAACTAGGTACGACTGTTTTCGATAATGGAAAGAACAGAAGCCTCTTATAATAACATGGCGTCCTAGACTTAGTTCTGTCTCTGATAAAAGATAATACGAAGTCATCTTATTATTACCTGATAATATATATTTGAGCACTGGCACTTAAAATTTGTTACATTATCTGGTATTATAAAGCGAAATTACGTGTCTAATAAATAGCTTTGGTTCATCTTATTAATATATTGGGATTATAGGCCGACTTTAAAACTGAGATGCATATATATGACTAATACCTTGGATTCGTGCAACGGCAGATACGTTATGACTATATCAATGACAAATCCACCAGACCATTACCTACAATCTTGAGAAGACTCATTTTGCAGCTCTTCTGACAATATCTTTGAATAGGATTATGTCTTTTTATAGCAGATTATGCATCAAATGATATGTCATTTAATTAAAACCAATTGTATATTTATGTATGTTTTATAATTAACAACTTCCTCTACTGACTCATGAATTATTATTTTGCTCGAATTTTAACAACATTAATGGCTGAAAAAACCCAGAAATGATCAAATATTGCAGAAAAAAGTATGAGGTGGATGGAACAGGGATAGTTATTTCCTTTGCACTGTTGTACACTCCGTGACTTTTTCTTTGATACATTAATTAGATCAAACACTATACAAACGACCAGTATAACTTTTCAGGCATGCATTTCCTTATTGCAGACGTACCATGCTAGTGGCAGTGTTCGTCTCTTAAATGGCTCGCAATTATGCCTTCTAAATTCATACTATTAAAATGCATTTTGTAGGTAATTTAAAATTTCTTGTACAAAATAAGAACTGAACAAACGTTGATCGGCAGCTCTAGGCACTAAGTATAAGCTGTTTTGTTATCTGCGTTTAATAGAAACGTTCTTATTTCCCTTCTCTTTGATATTGTTGTCACATCGACAGTTACTCTGTCTGGATATTGGTTGTAATCCCTAGTATTGCTCATCTGTAAGTGAGGCCCGTGTTCTTCCTTCGGTATAACAATGCTTGATTAATCATAGTGATTATAATTAATTTCAAGATAGTATACTTACTTTCTTCTGTATTAACCACTGAAAAAGGTAATCTACTGTAGTAACTACTGAAAAGGGTAATCTACTGTAGTAACTACTGAAAAAGGTAATCTACTGGAGTAACTACTGAAAAAGGTAATCTACTGTAGTAAACACTGAAAAAGGTTATCTACTGTAGTAACTACTGAAAAAGGCAATCTTCTGTAGTAACTACTGAAAAAGGTAATCTTGTGTAGTAACTCATGAAAAAGGTAATCTACTGTAGTAAACACTGAAAAAGGTAATCTTCTGTAGTAACTACTGAAAAAGGGAATCTTGTGTAGTAACTCATGAAAAAGGGAATCTACTGTAGTAACTACTGAAAAAGATAATCTTGTGTAGTAACTACTGAAAAAGGTAATCTTCTGTAGTAACTACTGAAAAAGGTCATCTACTGAATTGGTTGACGCTATGGAAAATATCATCGTAATTTTCCACTTTTAATTATTTGATTTTTATATGTTTACTTGATTTGGCGGAATCATGTCACATGTCCTTCAGGAACCACTTACCCTTATGTCTTTAGGTTTGATGTCTGCTTTTTACATGCTAATGTTTTAGGTTTGATGTTTCCTCTTTACCTGTTACTGTCTTTAGGTTGGATGTTTCCTCTTTACCTGTTACTGTCTTAAGGTTTGATGTCCCCTCTTTACCTGCTATTGTCTTTAGGATTGATGTCTCATATTTACCTGCTATTGTCTTTAGGTTTGATGCCTCCTCATTTACCTATTATTGTCTTTAGGTTTGATGTCTCCTATTTACCTGTTATTGTCTTCAGGTTTGATATCTCCTCTTTTCCTGCTATTGTCTTTAGGGTTGCTGCCTCCTCTTTACCTGCTCTTGTCTTTAGGTATTAAGTCTCCTCTTTTCCTGTTATTTTCTTTAGGTTTGATGTTTCCTCTTTACCTGTTATTGTCTTTGGATTTGATGTCTCCTCTTTACCTGTTATTGTCTTTAGGTTTGATGTTTCCTCTTTACCTGTTACTGTCATTAAGTTTGATATCTCCTATTTACCTGCTATTGTCTTTAGGTTTGATATCTCCTCTTTTCCTGCTATTGTCTTTAGGTTTGATGCCTCCTCTTTACCTGCTCTTGTCTTTAGGTATTATGTCTCCTCTTGACCTGTTATTGTCTTTAGGTTTGATGTTTCCTCCTTACCTGTTATTTTTGTTTAGGTTTAATGTTTCCTCTTTACCTGTTACTGTCTTTAGGTTTGATATCTCCTATTTACCTGCTATTGTCTTTAGGTTTGATATCTCCTCTTTTCCTGCTATTGTCTTTAGGTTTGATGCCTCCTCTTTACCTGCTCTTGTCTTTAGGTTTTAAGTCTCCTCTTGACCTGTTATTGTCTTTAGGTTTGATGTTTCCTCCTTACCTGTTATTTTC
>NW_018480037.1:187965-272992 GCF_002113885.1 Mizuhopecten yessoensis | reverse complement strand
TCTCCTATTTACCTGCTATTGTCTTTAGGTTTGATATCTCCTCTTTTCCTGCTATTGTCTTTAGGTTTGATGCCTCCTCTTTACCTGCTCTTGTCTTTAGGTTTTAAGTCTCCTCTTGACCTGTTATTGTCTTTAGGTTTGATGTTTCCTCCTTACCTGTTATTTTCTTTAGGTTTAATGTTTCCTCCTTACCTGTTACTGTCTTTAGGTTTGATATCTCCTATTTACCTGCTATTGTCTTTAGGTTTGATATCTCCTCTTTTCCTGCTATTGTCTTTAGGTTTGATGCCTCCTCTTTACCTGCTCTTGTCTTTAGGTATTAAGTCTCCTCTTGACCTGTTATTGTCTTTAGGTTTGATGTTTCCTCCTTACCTGTTATTGTCGTTAGGTTTGATGTCTCCTCTTTACCTGTTGTTGTCTTTAGGTTTGATGTTTCCTCTTTACCTGTTATTTTCTTTAGGTTTGATATCTCCTCTTTACCTGCTCTTGTCTTTAGGTTTGATGTTTCCTCTTGACCTTTTATTGTCTTTAGGTTTGATGTTTCCTCCTTACCTGTTATTGTCTTTAGGTTTGATATCTCCTATTTACCTGTTATTGTCTTTAGGTTTGATATCTCCTCTTTTCCTGCTATTGTCTTTAGGTTTGCTGCATCCTCTTTACCTGCTCATGTCTTTAGGGTTGAAGTCTCCTCTTGACCTGTTATTGTCTTTAGGTTTGATGTTTCCTCCTTACCTGCTATTGTCTTTAGGTTTGATGTCTCCTCTTGACCTGTTATTGTCTTTAGGTTTGATGTCTCCTATTTACCTGTTATTGTCGTTAGGTTTGATGTTTCCTCTTTACCTGCTATTGTCTTTAGGCTTGATGTTTCCTCTTTACCTGTTATTGTCTTTAGGTTTGATGTTTCCTCTTTACCTGCTATTGTCTTTAGGTTTGATGTATCCTATTTACCTGCTATTGTCTTTAGGTTTAATGTTTCCTCTTTACCTGCTATTGTCTTTGGGTTTGATGTCTCCTCTTTACCTGTTATCGTCTTTAGGTTTTAAGTCTCCTCTTGACCTGTTATTGTCTTTAGGTTTGATGTTTCCTCTTTACCTGTTATTGTCGTTAGGTTTGATGTCTCTTCTTTACCTGCTATTGTCTTTAGGTTTGATGCCTCCTCTTTACCTGCTCTTGTCTTTAGGTATTAAGTCTCCTCTTTTCCTGCTATTGTCTTTAGGTTTGCTGCCTCCTCTTTACCTGCTCTTGTCTTTAGGTTTGATGTTTCCTCCTTACCTGTTATTTTCTTTAGGTTAAATGTTTCCTCTTTACCAGGTACTGTCTTTAGGTTTGATATCTCCTATTTACCTGCTATTGTCTTTAGGTTTGATATCTCCTCTTTTCCTGCTATTGTCTTTAGGTTTGCTGCCTCCTCTTAACCTGCTCTTGTCTTAAGGTATTAAGTCTCCTCTTGACCTGTTATTGTCTTTAGGTTTGATGTTTCCTCCTTACCTGTTATTGTCTTTAGGTTTGATGTTCCCTCTTTACCTGTTATTTTCTTTAGGTTTGATTTCTCCTCTTTACCTGCTCTTGTCTTTAGGTTTGATGTCTCCTCTTGACCTGTTATTGTCTTCAGGTTTGATGTTTCCTCCTTACCTGTTGTTGTCTTTAGGTTTGTTATCTCCTATTTACCTGTTATTGTCTATAAGTTTGATATCTCCTATTTACCTGTTATTGTCTTCAGGTTTGATATCTCCTCTTTTCCTGCTATTGTCTTTAGGTTTGATGCATCCTCTTTACCTGCTCATGTCTTTAGGGTTTACGTCTCCTCTTGACCTGTTATTGTCTTTAGGTTTGATGTTTCCTCCTTACCTGTTATTTTCTTTAGGTTAAATGTTTCCTCTTTACCTGTTACTGTCTCTAGGTTTGATGTCTCCTCTTTACCTGTTATTGTCTTTAGGTTTGATATCTCCTATTTACCTGTTATTGTCTTTCGGTTTGATGTCTCCTCTTTACCTGTTATTGTCTTTAGGTTTGATGTCTCCTCTTTTCCTGCTATTGTCTTAAGGTTTGATGTTTCCTCTTTACCTGCTCTTGTCTTTAGGTTTTAAGTCTCCTCTTGACCTGTTATTGTCTTAAGGTTTGATGTTTCCTCCTTACCTGTTATTGTCGTTAGGTTTGATGTCTCTTCTTTACCTGCTATTGTCTTTAGGTTTGATGCCTCCTCTTTACCTGCTCTTGTCTTTAGGTTTTAAGTCTCCTCTTGACCTGTTATTGACTTTAGGTTTGATGTTTCCTCCTTACCTGTTATTTTCTTTAGGTTTAATTAGGAGAAGAAGATGCCGGAGTATATTTTTATCACCTGACACAAAATTCTGCGCGTCGAAAGGCTTGAACTGAAAGTTGCTCCATGCTGGCTTGTCTTGTGAGGTTGCTCGGACATTAAAGTGACTTGTCTCTTGTAGGTTTACTGAAATAACAAAAGCAATGACGGTATATGAAAAATATACAAGTTAGTAATAAGGGGGAGGGGGGAGGGATATGCAAAAATTGTACAATATCCTTTAACCGTAGGACAATTAAAAACCTATCCACATTTAATAAGAGAGTCATAATGTGAAAATTGTGAAAAATCTTTTTAATCGATCATTGAATAAGTTTTATTTCAAGCCGTTAAAATTGTAGTTTCCCCTCTGAAACATATTTGCTAGGTTCAAATTTCGGGTATCACTTTACAAGTCAATTATTCCAACTATCTCTGTGACAGAATTTCAACGAATAAGCGAGGTTCAGTTTTTGTTTTGCGTATTTTATTTTATCTTTCCAAACACAAATAAATCCTCAGCGAATATATGCGTTGAACTGTAAAGATAGTGTTTAAAATTACGAGCTTTTGACACCACGACAGAATAAGATAAGCAAAATATACGAAAAGATTATACTTACACAATTGAAATCAAACGTAATCGCCTTTTTTAGAGTTTGAAACGATAAGAAGAATGTCAATAGTCATTTGAAAATAATATGTGCAGAACAAATATACTGAATACTTACGTGGAAGTGTCAAACCAGATCGGCGACCTAGGATAGAAAGATAGACTAGGTAACAAAATACACGGACAGGGATCGACATCGTATTATTTGTGTGAACTTCTGAACTACTATGCGTGATACTATCAGTTAGAGCATTACTAACTTGCAGTATGTTAGAGTGGGTTCAGTATTATCAATTGAAAGCGTAGGTGTCGAAGAGAGAGGGAAGACCGTTATATCAAAATGTTTGAGATATTAAACGACAGCTGGAGCAGCTGGCATGTATGCATGCATCACTCTTCAGTACGAAACACTGTAACATTATAGCTATCAGGTATCAACATGATATCGATGCTCTTCTATAGTTCTATGCATGAATAACTTAAATCGAAATGACATCGTTATATCTTCAGCAAATCTGTCCGTGACCAACACACTCCATGAACTATTTATGGGGTAACGATAGTATAGTGCTACTCTATAAACGTAACGTCATGATGATTCGTAAAACTAGAACATTTCGAAATTTCGAAGTTATTGCATAAACACTAGAAGACAAGTATATTTAAATATATGATATATTATATAGTAAATGAATGTAGAAGGGACACAATTAAAGATATATGAGAACAGCGACATGAGGTAACAGTGTGAGATTAATAATAAACTCGTCAAATCTTTCACCAGGTTTGGGTTGTTAAGTTATTGAAGCTGAACTATAAACTATATTGTAGTATGCTGTTTACATTGCCAAATAATACATCCTCCAAATATGTCAAACAAAATTCACACCACATTCCCAATCATGCAAGAAGCAGGCACGCAAGCAATTTACACGAGCGTTTTTCTTTTACTAAACCGTAATTTTATTATCCGACATTTCAAACGAAATTTGTCAACAACAGCAGTTCGAATCTTTAGTGTTCTTTATCAAATATCCAGCGACATGTTTTATACGAAAAAGACAACAAGAAGCATAAATAGGAAGCCAGTTCAATGGAAATCATTTTGTTAAAAATGCACAGACCCAATCATTAAAATTTGGTTTGAAACGAACTAGACAGATGTCAACTTCAAATGTTTAATTGAGTCACACTCGGTTTTCTTACCAACACCCTGATTGTTAATTGCGAATACATTTCCGTATTTTCCAGAAAAGCCTCCTCCTGTCAAATGGAAAACATTCTCAATATTATAAGACTTTTTCTTTTCAATATTTGTACATATTTATTTCAGTACAATTGTTAAAACAGTTGAAAAAGGTAAAGTTAATAGCAAATTATGGCTTTTTCCTCATTAGGATGAAATAGTGCCTTGTATTTCCAATGCATGAACCATCGTTAGCAAATGTTGTCGTTTAGTCAAAAAAAGAATTATTGAGTGGATTCGCTTTCATGAAACAAAAATAAAAAAATATATAAAGAAAGACGAAATGACACATTCAGAACGTACTGACATTTGTTTTAAAAGTAATCCTAAAGCAAGACAATTTTAAAAACATAGCGAATAAATAACAGTGTTGTATCATCATTGTTGCTGTGAGTAATCACTGATGTGTAACAGTTTCAGTGGTTTTAATGTGCTGTCATTGGTTAGTACAGAAAGTGTTACAACATTTTCAACGTTTGTATAATCATTGCTTTGTGGTAGGACAACGCTGTGTTAATTGATTAACTGCATTATTGTGATAGTCCAATATGTATGATAATATCTACGATGTATACCATTCATGAAGCCCATAGGGTCCACTAAATTGTGCCCTCCTGAAAATCTCATGGCACCGCCTGAAAGTTAATATATGGCTTTTTAAAATCTTATACTACGATATATCTTCAATCTAAATATTTGACATTGTTTAAATTTATATAGTTTTACTAAATGACGATTACATTTTTTTATTGCTATTCTTTAGACTGTTTTGTAAAGGAATTATAACGCTTATTAAAATACAGCTACATACCTTGCATGGCTCCAAGTGGATCTAAGGCGGAGCTACTGGCTGCAGTCCCTGTCACGGATCAGATAGTGCCGTAGAAAGGAAGATATTTTATGTTTTGTAATGGCAATCAAAATGTTCAAGTGAACCTCAAACTCTTTGAACATATGCACCACCACCATAACAGACCTAATCAGACAGTCCAAAATGGAACAAATGGTCGGTATAAACCATGTTCACAAATACTTAAAAAATAACATGCAAATGTTTATTTACTTACGATTATTACCATTTTTTGCTTCCCTCTGAAATGGTGTTTTGTTAAAATGAAAATTAAAAGTTTTCAGAATTAATTTTAATGTTTGTAGAAGCAATCGCCACCAAAGCAAGTGCAACAAGCTCATACCTATAAGGGCTTCATGCAGCAGCTATAAACAATATGATCATGTACCTACCTGACGATTTTGTATTTCCTAATCCGGAGGGAGCAGCCCCGCTTATCATTGCGTTAGGGTTGAACATCGAGCCGCCAGCTGAACTGCCTCCAGCTGAACCACCTCCCATCATGGCGCTTGGGTTGAACATGGAACCACTCGACCCGGTATTGGATCCCCCGCTAGATCCCCCACTGGATCCCATGCTTGGTCCACCCATCATACCGGATGCTCCGCTCATTAAGGCATTGGCATCCATCTTACCACCATTGGCAGGTGCTGATACACCTGAAGAAAACAAATTAGTTATTTGATAATGAATAACAATAACCGCTGTAAAATATATGTATACCTATTGTCACATGCAGCCCCCCCCCCCCCTTTTTCCATAAAAAAATGACTATGTAATATATCAACATGATTAGGGATTATAGAAGAGGGACTATGTATTTTTTCTATAGCCTCATATTTGAATCAATTTGATAATAATAACTTTCACGCTACAGCCTGACTGCTATTGAGCTTGATTCCTACCTCCAAACATGTTCAGACTGGTTCCTTGTTGTGCCATCTGCATGTTGACAGATCCAGCATCAAACGAACCCCCGTTACTGCCACCTCCTATTCAAGAAAAGATCATGGATTAGCAACAGATTGTATTTTGACAGTTTTTTTTAGTTTATTTACATCCAAGAAAGACACACTTACAACTTTTCTTCATAATGAATATGTATCCGTTTCTGCGTATAAACATGTCTGCGCATGATAAATATCTGTAAATAAGTTAATGTTTCGCAAGGTGCGAGAATTCGTCAATACTTGGCATTGCTCAAAGCATTTAATTACGGCACGCGTACTCATTTAACGATCAGGAACAAGAACTGAGTTGTATTATATGATTACTTGCTAAGCGTGTAGCGTTGGAGACGTACCACTACTTGTTTGAGGTCCCATGTATTTATTCATATCAGCACCTTTAAAAGAAAGAAAGTAATTAGATTAACAGAGTGCCTAATTACTTGAAAAGAAAGCAACTGTGATATTGTTGAAAATGCTAATATTTCATTCCTTTGTTGTTATATGAACATTAAAATGATCACAAACATTTTGTGAAAATTATGCTTGCCTACCCAAAAGTGGGTTCAGTGGGTTGAATCCCGATGTGGCCAGTGAGTTGGTTGCGATTGGGTCAAAGGATCCAGAAGTACCACTGGAAGTAGAAGACGTCTGGCCACCGTTTGTTGATTGTGGCTGCTGGCCAGGTTGGGACTGGGATTGGCTTGGCTGTGATCCTGAAGATGAAGCAGAACTAGAACCTCCCAAACTTTGCTGTTGCGGGTTGAAGCCCTGGCCATTTGAGAACGATGGGGCATTCCCTCCTGTTCCAGCACCAGTGTTGGCAGTATTGGGATCATAATTTCCGCCAGTGTTAATAATGTTATTAGGATCATATTTCGGTATAAACGAACCCGATGACCCGCCGCTACCCAAGCCTGACGTAATACTGTTGGAGGGAGGTGCAATCCCGGTGCTTCCCCCTCCTCCACTTGACTGCGGTTGTCCTAAGTTTGAATTGATTTGATTTGGATCAAACGACGAAGATGAGGCACCTGTTGTCTGTGGTTGACTAGAGGACGGCTGACTGATTCCCTGTGTATTCTGGGAAGGTTTTCCGAAAGTACTTGCATTGCTTGCACTCTGTGATGATCCAACACTTCCGGTTGAGCTGCCTCCGCTGGACTGAAAGTTTCCAAAACTACTAGCGGACCCTCCTGAAGAGCTCCCAAAAGAGTTTGCAGAGGAACTACCGGACTGGGAACTTCCAAAAGTTGTAGAGGAACTACCGGAGGATCCACTAGACTGGGAACTCCCAAAACTACTTGCAGATGTCCCGACAGAACCTGCTGATTGCTGTCCAGATTGTTGACTTCCGGCAGAAGAAGCTGAAGTCTGAGGGGATGCTTGAGATGATGAAAATGGCGAACCTGACGACGATGGCCCACCTCCAATACTATTTGCAACGTAAGGATTAAACATTGAGCCGGACGAGGAGGCGCCGGACTGAGATCCGCTCATACTATTGGGGTTAAACATGGAACCTTGATTTTGATTCATTTGATTTGGATTAAAAGAAGCAGTACTAGTCTGTCCCACATATGATTGACTCTGTCCGGATTGTCCCGCACTGGCCGATTGTCCTCCACTGCCTGATTGTTGCTGTGATGATCCTGATCCACTCATTCCATTGACGTTGTTTGGGTTGAACGTATTCCCACCCATGCTTCCCATCAAGTTGTTAGGGTTAAAACTTCCATAATACTGGCTATTAGACGACTGTGTACCGCTGGAACCCGATGAGCCCGACGAACCACCTGCCATCATGGCGTTCGGGTTAAACATAGATGATGAACTGCCCATCATTGCATTAGGGTTGAACATATCTCTGCGCAAAAGTTTATGTAGACTTCTATCTGCAATGGTTTGAAAATGATATCGATTTTAAAATGATTAACACAATTATCTTTAAGACCATATAGTAGATCACTCAAATCTGTACAGGAAAACGATAGTTTCAATTTTGAATTTCGGTAATAGAGTAATACTTCTTTTTTTAACTTCCTTTGCGTTTGTAGAAATACACTATATAAGCTCATAAACACACGTTTCTGTATTCAAATCTTTTCATTGTGCAAAATATGTTCTGATTTTGTTTAATGATTCATCCCTGAACAGTATTCAAAGCTGTTAAATCGGATAGAAACAACGTCAGCGATTAACTTGCACAGCTATATGCTGTATGAAAGGATATTCGAAAGAGCAAAAGTTCAATTAGTTGATACTGGTATGAAACCCTGTGATAAACACATCTATTTATATGAGCACACATTCCTTACCTCAAATGGTACACATATTTAAAGCTTCAAATACACACAGATATACACGTGCAAAACCTACCATATGTTTGGGATTCTGCATTTGCTGGGGGACGACTTCCCACCATAATTAGCGTAATTAACATCCAAATAGACATGGCTTTGACATCAGATACACAGTTTACACACCTGGACTTTGGTGTTTAGGTAAGGTGTTATCGTAAATGTCCTTGCTATCATAGGCGAGCGGTGGTCAGTTAATATGAAAATTGGTCACGCACATGTACCATACCATGATATTCCACAGGTAGTAATTTGATGAACAAACAATATATGAATTCATATTCCGGTTCTTTCTATTTAAAATGCATTTGTTGTTACATTTTCATTGTTATGCATGTTTGCTATTAACGTTTTAGGTATGTAAATACATTGAAAAGTATTTATCATGATCTTAGAATAGAAACACATGTATTGATGTCCTGGTAGTGATTAATACTGTACTATTTATATCATACAATATATATAATTATACATAAAAAAAATAGTCAAAATATGCAAACATGATCTCCACTATTTAACATTTTACAGAATGCATTATACAACAAAGGAAAAACTTCAGCATAGAGAAGAGAAATCTTTCCAGGGAGTGCTATAACTTCTTATAGAAAAAATAATAATTCAAAGATATGTTATGGATGTCTCCCAAAAATCTGAGAGATTTCGGAATAATAATATAGAAAAGGATTTTGGTTATAATATTGTGTATCTTTTATGGCATCATGTGTCCGAAGGTATATATGGTGACATGCCTATACGGTCCGATTACTAAAGAAGTCCTTTGTGAATCTTAATTACTATCTGAGGTACAAAAACATGATTGTTATGTGGAAACAAAATTACTTCAGTGAACTGTCTGATTCAAAAATAAATTTTGTCGACTGATTTCGTCTGAAACGTCACATTGAAAGCAGGTATACGTTGTTTTCAAGACATGCTATATACATATTTTCATATCCCTATCAGAATAAGTTTCGGAATGGTGATATTAACCTTATACTAGCATTATGGCAACGAACGCTCGAGAACAAATATTAGTAATGCGCTGGTTGTTGACCTAGTGAAAGATTTTATACTACGCTGTTGCTAATTGTAAGCTAGCTTCGTGTATTGCTGAGGAAAACTGACATTTTGAATAGGTGGATGCATACAAATTGCTGGATAGAGCTGGATGTATGGGTGAATGGAAAAAAAGGAGCGAATAAAATGTAGATCGATAGATTAATCGACTTTGAGATCTGACATATTCTGCGGTTCGATGTTGTGGTATACATATCTATATACAGTATTTGGGCAATTTGTATTTACGGAAAACAAAGGGCGTGATCTATTATCGATTTATAGCTTAACAAATGTTAAATCAAACTTGTGTTTTAAAAGCTATAATATATATTATTAAATTTAAAACTCGACCTGTTCTTTAATGTTTATTAAACCATGAAATATCTTTGATGTGAAGAAGAATGAAGTAGATCGATAATTGTTAACAAAAACCCTTTGATAAAGTGTATATATTTCTTTATATACAGCATCATATTTTTTCTATAAATTAGGAATGATTATAATTATTATGTATACAAACCAAAACAAGTTTGTTCATTATAAAAACAAACAAATGATGAATGTCGATACATGAGTCACTGAATGTATTTATTACACTTGAATTATGCATATATTGACCATGAAACAATGACTGTCGTATCAAGTTCCTCCAAAGATGTTCAAAGCATGGTTAACTTAACGACATGTGAACAAATATCTTTCGTGTTCGATGTTTTAAAACAGAGTACCAATTCAGAACTTAACAACAAGAACGGTGATTAAAAAAAAGGTTAATTTACAGATATTTCGAAAGAAATCGTCCAAAAAAGTAAATACAAAAATATTAGCGTAAACGACTGGATAAGTTAACCAGGCTCTGAACATCTGATCGTAGGTGTTACTGTCGCGTGATTGTGCTAAGGAGCCATGTGACCTTGTACAGATGTGAGACACCTTATCATGGCTCTGTGCCGTGTGTACATGTCAGATGGCGAGAGGAGTGTTCAGCGTGATTCCTTAAGGACTTAATATTTCATGTCCTTATAAGAATTTACATAACTGAATGTTCAAGCAAGGAAATCACAATAATAAAATCCCTGTTTGAATGCATTCAACAAGCTTTAAATCTTTAGATCTTTTCCGCGTTATAAACTATTCTCTCATGTGATCAACACTAACTCCTTAATTAAGTCAAAAACTCAATCAAAGGCCTCATTTCCAGATGTTCGTCAAAGCTGTAATTTTGATTAAGTTGATTTAGTTAAATATGTAGTAACGTTGTCTTCCATTACCTCTAAAACGGCAAGTTACACGTGTCCTATGTGTGTGACCCATGAGGTATTAATTGAATCGTTCATCCTCTTTTGATAAGATGGAGGATTTCACCTAGGTTGGAACATTATTAAATTGCCAAAAACTCGGCAAGTTTCTTGTTTGGCAACTTAAGAACCTTTTCCGTGGGTTGAGATCCTTCTCCATCACATCCTCAAGTGAGAGCCCTATTCGTCTAACCTTGTTTACATTGTTGAAATGGCTTCATGCAATAGTTATGAATGAGGAATCCCCCGCTTAACATCCAGAATACTGTGCATTCTCACCAAAAGAGAAAACTAAGGCTTACATTGGCGTGCCCGGTTGCCTTCAGTTTGGAAGCTTCATTTTTCTTAAGCTTGACTGGAAATGCATAAAACAAATCAGTTGAATATTAAAATGTTCACTACTGTGTCTGCTGACGTCTTGAGACATGACGTCATTTCAGTATGTTTTGAAGCTTGGCATAATGCTTTACTTTTCAAAAATACCACCAGATCACTGTAACTTTTCCCAAAATTTCAAAATTGTTTTTCTTTTATTTCTTAGTTATGAGCAAAACAACCAAACGACTATGTAAGTTTTCAAACAATTTTATTTATTTGTGGTTGTCGCACATGGATGAATGAAAAATGTCACCAAACCCTCTAAGGATAGGTTTGAGATTAAAGATAATATGAGGAACAAAATAAGGAACATTTACTGCAGCATCAACATATAAGGTCAAACTCATACTCAAATGACAATAACAGGAACTGAGGAAATAACTTCATCAATTTCCGTCTTACATTCGGATGTTTTGAGGTATGATAAATATGTGTATCGCCGAGTGTTATCAGGTAATTTGCAATGATCTGAAATGTTTTGAGTGTACACAGTATTCATCCTCTCCAACATCAAACCGTTACCACCTTTAGATATCAAGATTTTCCAGGACTAAAGAATGTCACGAAATATATCTATAAAACACATGGTTGTAGTTTTCACAGCACATTGAACGGCATAACGATGAATCACGTTGTCTACAGTTAACACTTTAGTGAGGATAGTGTTTATGTGCGTTGGTCTTCAGTTTCCGGTCATCAATTTGACAAACTCTGGAATAAAGATGACATCTTACAATTTACATTAATCTGTACAGCTTGAATAATTAATATATATAATCCACGATTAAAATCAATGCACGGCAATCTAAATTAATAGTTCTTCCTAACACATCTGTGAAATGTCTTTCATGACTTGATATTAAGAAATTTCAAATGAACTAATTCAAAATAGATATTTGTTAAAACAATCATATATGTAATTGAAATATGATGCAGGACACATCCTTTAATTTTATTTTACTAGTGAAATAGCAGTCTATCAACAATGAATTTCACACTGTAAAAAAGTGATATTTTCACGGCCGCAGAATAAGCGTGGTTTTTGTACATCTTTGCTACGTTTACTAAAGTATCATTTTATCTGCACAATTTATACCATTTATAATAGCAAATCATACCGAATGGTAGCAGAAAACGGAATAATTGTAACGAGTAGCATATGCAAAGAGGCGCGAGACATTGCTGGCAAGCAAGACGTCATTAGCATATGGTGCCAGAAAATAAATAAGATAATACGTGTTGTTGAAACTACAATTATGTAATGGTTATGACAAACATATACCGCGCAAATCTTTTAAGAAAAGATGCAAGTCTAGCGTTTGGGGGTTCCTTATTAACAATGTTAAACGTCATTGTGCAATATTTATCATATTAAATCTCTTATAAAACTACAGCGTCATACCTTTGTAATTCACTTTACCATCATTGTTAACGTCCGCTTCGTTCATCAACATATCAACTTCCTCGGTGGTAAGACTTTCCCCAGAGGTGGCTACAACACTCTGTAGTTCGTTAGCAGTAAGGAAGCCATTGCCATCTTTGTCAAACAGACGGAATGCCTCTACCAGGCCTGTCTCTATGTCTGCTTCCTGTAATCTCTTCGCTACGAGATGGAGAAACTCGTCGAAATCTATGGAACCATTTCCTGAAACAGCACAACACATTCGTTTTTTTTTTACAAATCTAGCATATCCAAGACGGTATGTTGATCATGACGATATATATCATCAAGGAAATACATATCTTAGCGGGAGAACTAGGTAGTAAGCCAAGAAAATAGTAAAATACCAACAAAGGATAACGGAACACTGTTGTAATGTCTTACCGTCACTGTCCACTAGTGCTACCATATCGTGGAGGTCGGCATCGGTAGGGTTCTGGCCCAGAGATCTCATCACAGTACCTAGCTCCTTGGTTGTTATAGTTCCATCTCCATCACTATCGAATAACAGGAATGTCTCCTTAAATTCTGTATTAGGAAAAAAGGCAACCGTTTAAAAAGTCCGCAATTAATTCCATTCATTCATATAGCCAGTATAAATTTTTGTACATCATTTCCTCGTCTTCCAAAAAGGGCAAGTCGGACGTAACATATATTTATCGTTTACTTGAAGAAGGCCAGGAGGACGAAATATTGGGACTTAGAGTGACACTTGCTTAAAATCATTTTATTTTGACAAAATTCATGTTTCCCTATTGCTTAACAGGTAAACGCACTGGAAATGTCTTTTCACAAAAGTCAAAATAATGCTATTTGAGAGTAATGTTTTAAGGCAAGGAAATCTCTATCGTCTACCGGATCATAACATGTCAACTGTTACGATATGATATGATTTATCTTGTAGATAGGGTGTCTACCTGTTATAATTAGTATTAGGGAGGATGTCTACCTGTTATAATTAGTTATATGGAGGATGTCTACCTGTTATAATTAGTTATAGGGAGGGTGACCACCTGGTTTATTTAGTTTTATGGAGGGTGTCTACCTATTAAAATTAGTTTTAAGGAGGGTGCCCTCCTGTTATAATTATTTTAGGGGGGGAGGGACCTGTTATAATTGATTTTAGGGAGGGTGCCTACCTTTTATAGTTAGTATTAGGAAGGGTGTCTACCTGTTATAATTAGTATAAGGGAGGGTGTCTAACTGTTATTATTAGTATCAGGGAGGGTGCCTACCTGTTATTATTCGTTTTAAGGAGGTTTCCCACCTGTAATTATTATAAAAAGGGATGATGTTTACCTGTTATAGTTAGTATTAGGGAGGGTGTCTACCTGTTATAATTAGTATCAGGGAGGGTGCCTACCTGTTATTAGTAGTATAAGGGAGGGTGTTAAACTATTATTATTCGTTTTAGGGAGGTTTCTTACCTGTTATAATTATAATAAGGGAGTGTGTCTACCTGCTATAATTAGTATCAGGGAGGGTGCCCACATTATATATTTAGTATAAGGGAGGGTGTCTACCTGTTATAATTAGTATCAGGGAGGGTGCCCACATGATATATTTAGTATAAGGGAAGGTTTCTACCTGTTTTAATTAGTATTAAGGAGGGTGTCAACCTGTTGTAATCCGTTTTATGGGGGTGCCTACCTGTAATCTGTTCTTTGGTCAACTGATGGACCTGTAAAAGAAACAGTTTTATAATATAGTTTCAAACAGTACTTTTCATTAAACATTTTAAAGTATTGAGTAGTACCCCATTATTAGTTTCAATAGTGGTGGAATAAACGAGACCTCGATGATTTATATGTTAAACAAGAGCGTTTCGAAAATAAGGTACACGTTCATTTTGTTTGTTTGGAGTTTACAGCCATTAATGTCGAGGTATAATTCCAATGGTTCATCTAAACGTGTATTGTTACAGCAATCTACTGAACGAATACCTCAACTATAGACATTGTCGACAAAGTATGTTTCGGAAAATTGTGAGACAAATTCGACTAATTGAAGCATTAGTCTGCGTTTATTTATTTCGATCAACAGATGATTTAACGAAGAATTCTGTGGAAGATGGTGGCATTTCTCCTTGGCATGTTTTGTGAGAGTGCACCAACTCATTCCCTGGTCAGAAAGATGTGATCGAGAGGAGTGTCATGCTACCGTGCCCAGGGTATGACATTTGACATGACATATTAAAGCGGCCATTGATTGACCCATTCATCTATAAACATCATCTCCGTATGCCTAGGCTTAAGCGTTGCGAGGATGACAGACCCAAAGAGAAACACTAGGCTCCACGATAGGAAGGTAAGCGCGATTCATTCCGGTATCTTATTTACCTACCTCAGGCGACTGAGCAACTGTAAATATATGACGAATGGTACTATAAGAAGACACTGCTTATTTCCGTAACATTACAATACTGACCACTATATGTGAAGTAATGAATGCTGAGAGCCCCTAGCGGTAACATACTTAATGCTATATAATTCATTGAATTGGCTTGTTATAAATGACAAATTGGATGTATACCGGGGTGTAACAGTGTTAAATAAACATTAAGGTTGCAACGTATTACAATTGTAAAAACATGCTTTTGTATCTAAATCTAGTCATATCCTATTTCTAGGATATATAATGATTTATTGAAAAGAATTGCAGGAATTGGTAAAGGACAGTTAAAATTCGAAATTGTCTGGTTACACAAGCACAAAATATTAATCAGTATTAAAGCAGTATGGTATACGGTGGAAAAGTAAATAGAAAAATCCGACAAATTAATTTCATGTTCGTTATATTTCTTTCCATCAGTAGTAACATTCCAATTACATGTCACAGTTAAAAAGTTATTTCAGAGGAAGTGTTCAAAGAATCATGAGGTTTCTGGATAGATGCTTCTGTTGATCAATAACCTGCTAAGCTTTTGTTTTCTGAAAGAAGAAAGTTTTCTTTATTTATTTTTACGGTTGTAAGCATGAATTTCACCTATACCATGTGAGTGGTTGTCACGATTGAAGATTTTGTTTCTGGTTTATGGTATGAAGTTCATGATCTCTTTCTTGTTGCTTACATATAGGTGTTTTATCATTTTCAGTAGTTTTTATACCAACTTTAAGTTCGGATTTTGTTCTGGTCTATTGACGATTTGGTACATTTGTTTCTTTTTCACTTTGATATAAGATATCTTTCTCATAGATCAATAAGTAAACCAGATATTCTGGTAATATGATAAAACTGTAAATGAGCAAATATTTTGTTTTAATTCTCATGTAAGAATAAGACAGTAATGACGTGAAGATTAAAAAAAAATATTAGCTTGATTCACGAAAATGTACATCGTCAAGTACTTCAGCAGGTGAGAATAAATCGATGAAAGAACGAAACGACAGCTGGTTTGTTTTAATGAGCATGCTGTCGTCAACATAATTTGATAGGTGTCTGTTCGATCGTTGCGTCTATAAAACAGGTTATAAGAGAACGATCACATGTTGTATGTCAGGGTATATGTTCATGTGTAGGCGTAAATACAATTTTCCAAATATACTTTAGTATACTAGCGGGAAAAAGATATTGTGCAGAAGCGAGGTAGGTCGGGCACGTATCTTGTTCTCGTCTGAAAACAAGATACATACCGAACTTTTTTTGTTTCTTTGTGTGGTTGTTTTAAAACTGTTGTTACAATAAAGAATTATAACGGCATTTATTTCTCAGAATGCAAGTTATAAGGAAACCTGACTTAATGAACAATTTTAAGATGGCATGGTCGCTCTAAATTTAACAACCTGATAAGTCATATTTAAATACGACATTTAAAGAACAGAATGTAGATATGTAAGCGATAAAAACGATGCATAGCTTTGTATAGGCCTGGTGACACACATAGCCTTTAATTCAAGATGAATGTGGCCAACAAAATATGCAAGAGGTATCTTCCTTGAAATAGATTAATTATATGAGTTCACTAATAATCACCTAAGTTACAATTGCTAAAATTCCAAATGTTTTAAATTTGTTATAAAGGGTTTCATAGGCACATTGCCCTATTGATATATTCATTGTTTCAGAATGTTTTAGACATGGATTTTCAGTATTTTCCTTTAGTGAAACTGTTGAGTTCTTAATGGACGAAAAATCTAATTTGTGAAGTAAATATTTACTTTGTTTGGCTTCATGCATCGATTTTCTAAATATTTGAATTGGTGTTTCATGACTTCGTATTTCTAGTAATTACATGTAGTAACTGATACCAATGTATGCATATTCGTAAACATCATTCAGCAGTTGATTAAGAGCGGTCAAAGTGTACTGCGTTGCAGCAAAATAGGGAGGTGTAAATATCTAGAACTGTTGACAGATTCCGTCATAAGCATCCTGTATCGTTAATAGACAGTGCCGTCAATACACATACATATGATCAATACAATCTTACCTTGTAATCAAGGAATGACGAACAAAATACCAACACGATGGGTGATGTTCTTGATTTCTATCCGGAGGCTGAGTTCAAACCGAGGTTAGAAATACAACAATTCCACCATAAGGGTTGAAATATCTCAGGCATGCCCTCGTAATATGAAATGATGCCTTTTCTCACATTTTTTCAATGCTATGCTTTAAAATAGTTTTTGAAGCATCTGTTGTATTTTTACCTGATTTGCGCATGAGCTTTCATGAAATTTGATCATTTTAATGTTCTTCTGACGTCAAAGTTTTGTTTTATTCAACGTTCTATGTGTTACACCTACGTGCACTGGGAAATCATACCCTACAGAGAAACAGAGGTCGACCGGGAGACAATTCTGCGAATAGCGAGAGAAATGGTCTATCTCACGACTCCTTATTGAAGAACGCATGATAATCAAATGAAATAGTTCTATTTTTAACCTTTTGATAAATTGTTATGAAGTCTAAAGTCTGCAGTTAAGCCATGTTTCGAAAAGAAAAATTAACGTTGTCTCCGGTACATAAGGCTCGCACTCAGCTACATTACAAACATGCAATATAAACGTAACGCGAACAGCTGCTTTACATAAATGATGTGACGTAGATATGATTAATTAGCTGACCTTGCTTGAGACATGAATATCAGGGTCCGAGTATTCTGATCCGATGTTGGATGTTTCTAAAGGCATCCGGAAGAAACTTAATCTCCTCGGTGCTGAAAACGTACTCTTCTTCATGATGCCCATTGCCATTTCTATTCGTGATGAGTATGTGTCCCCGACTTTGAACCCTGACAGAAATGTACTATTTTACTAACTACTGTTACAGTAATAACACCAGCTTGTTACACATGAGTGGTTTTGAAAACGGAGTTACTGTTATTGAAAAGTACACTGTGTGTTGTCTTGTGGGTAATACGTTCAAGTTCTGTTTGTACAGCCAGCCCGTTTTCAAAAGATAGTGTGTGTACACAACGTATCGTATACGTACCATGGTGGAGGGAATGGATCCAATTGTGACAGTATTAGTATGTTCCCAGCTATACACTTTACGGCTGGACACTCAACAAGTGGTTACAGTATATCTTCGTGCTATCACAGTGTCTAATGGGTCTCTAACATGCATCTCGCCATGTTTTACAAACAATCGCTCATTACCAATGTTACGTATGATCACCATTTAATAAGACCCTTTTATAAGAGCGGGTGTAACAATGTTAACTGAGTATTTGTTTTCGCCGTGTTTCTGAACCAGTGAGAGTTGATAGGGTCCCACAGATAATTAACTACACGTACAGGACTCTCGTTGGTATTCCCTGGTGTCATTATCATACCGTTGATGACTTACAAGTACTCTATGTTGTCGATATCGATGTTGGATTTTGTAAAATGTGCATGAATGTGCGGACTTACATATACCAAAATACTGCATTATCTACTACCTGGTTCAGTAATTGTCCAGAGACTGGCAAACAACAATTAAACAGTTGTTTTTGTGATTTTCTTGCTGTTATCAATAGCCGTTCTCTCAACTGTTATTATACCCTGAGCTGCTTTCTTTGAACGAAAATCATAAATGTAAATCGGTATCTTTCCTTTAGATATCTATCTTACATTAACTTACGATCATCGCATTCTCCCATTTATCTTCGAATACATGTTTAACAAAGGGAGATTATGAGCACGGATGTATAATGAAGACATCCTTACCGTCCATTCCGTAGCTCGATGAAGTATGAATAAACGTGACAACAACCGTTGGATTTGTTCACATGTTTATTACAGTTATAATGTACAACAAATTATATATAAATGTAGTAGATGTCATCCCTGCTGCCGTCTCACTGAAACATAAACGGGACGTATGTTTTGACAACAGTATATATCAGGTTTAGGTTTAGTACTGTTGTGTGACTAGAACATTGGGGGAAAATACAAAAACAAATAAAATTCAGTTTTTCGTTTAAAATATCTCTCTTCTTAACATTTGATTATAAAGAAGATGCTTAATTATTGTTGAGATTTCTTTTAAAAATGCATCTTGTATTATTTCCATCATGAACACCCCCTTTCCTCTCGAAAAATCTTTCTTGCAGGAATATGTTCAAAGATTTTCTTTAAAAAATGTACTATCACAATGTAAATAACAGCAATATTAGTATAATTGCTTATACCCGTGTACACTTGAGTATCACCTCACAGTTACTCACATAAGTAATGAACCATAACGTATAACGTATTAGGTAAGGTAAGTATATAGATTTCATTTCATTTCAGAATATTTATTGTTCAGATCTTAGATACAAAGGAATTGGGCAACAGGCAAAGCCTATGAGCGCCCTCTCCTTACAGTTATAAACAGTTTACACACATCATATTGAATTGAAGTAATGATAAAACATTTATATTATGTACATGAATATTGATATTTGCATGTCATTATTAATTTTTTGATAATTGTTGTACAAAAACTAGATTTTACAAAAAAATGGCAATTAAAATGATGCTGGTGGACAGAGCACATAGTAAAAGTATGTACTGGTATCATTCCACACAGCAAAGTCATGAGATAAACAAGTAAGTGTAATCTAGTTAAAGCGTCTTGTATCTTTAACGAATCTCTTAACCATCTCCAAGATACTTATGTTCATATTGATATCAAGTCTTTGACATCCATAAAGAAAAGTCTGGGTATTTAATGGAATAATGTCATTAAAAGCAGAAATGGAGTTCAGGAGAATTTGCCTTTGATTAGTATACAGAGTACAATGGAAGAAGAAGTGATCACATTCCTCAACAGGAGAACTACATAAGCAGGCAGGGGTATCAATTAGGTGAGATTCAAATAGATCTGAATTCAGTATATAGATAACTTTCATGCCGTAGTTTACCTCAGCGTCCGCCTCCTCCCATCATGAGGTTAGGGTTGAAAAAATTGAATGCTTGGCTGTTGATCTGATCAGGATTAAAGCCAGACCCACCTCCCCCTCCTTGTCCTAGTTGAGCATTTGAAGGATCCAAGAAGCTTGCCTGAATTTGGTTTAACTTGTTTGGATCAAATGACGGTATCAAACCCGAACTGGATGATCCACTACTTCCGCTTCCACCACTGCTACTTCCGCCGCTACTACTGCTTCCTCCGCCGCTACCTGGAGACGAAGGTGACCCGCCTCCCATCATAAATGCCCCAGGGTTAATAAACATATTAGGTTGTGTCATCTGAGTGGCTCCTCCGGTCTGACTGGAACCGCTAGAACCAGATCCACTGGAAGGTGATCCACCAGATGATGATCCACTGGGAGACGATCCGCCAGAAGGCGTTCCACCAGAAGCCATGCCACTAGAAGGCGATGTACTTCCACCAGAGCTTGGTATTTTTGCAGTTTGTCTTTTAACATCTAAAACAGAAACACGAGTTATATCGTACTTGACGAGCATTGGTCAAATAATCAAATGTTTACATTTAAAACGTATTAGTCATTATTTTTTAAATGGTATGCTGTTTATTTGAAGGGAAGAATCCATCGTTGCCACGTACTATAATACAACCGCCATTTAACATACATATAATAAACATGAGCTTGCAACATACGACGTTTGCCGAGCTGAGACTGAGGGTTGAACATATTGAAGCTAATGGTGTTCCATTGGTCAGGGTTATACATCCCACCAGTGGCACCTCCTGCCCCGAGTTTGGACTTGGAGGGGTCAAGGAAACTCGAGGTCAACTGGTTGACCGCATTAGGATCGTACTTTGGGATCGTTGTCTGTCTTGTCAAACCTGGATAAATCAGAGAGTGAGATTTAGATTAGTCGAAACCATTAGTAAAATAATCTGAACATACATATAAGGTAAGAAATAGGACAGCTCTTTCACATGCAATTGGATAGATTACACCATTTAAACATAAAACAATTGGTTAAAGAAGCAATATAAGTATAGTTGCAGATTTAATTAGGCCTCTTCATTGTTAATGAGGAATAACAACCCACCCAAACTTTTCTAAAAAAAATATATCAGGAACAAACATTTCTATTCAATATAACCTCGATTACACATCTGTCTATGATTCATTAACACTAACAGCGGTTGAATTGAGAATCGGAAAATTGTATAGAAAATTTCAATCATCTGTCAACCGGACTAGTATAGGCTGAATAAACAAGACTTGAGTATGTAATGTATATATATTTCTTATCTTTTTTATTCTAAAAACTCCCTTTTCAATGTAGACCCATATCTCTCTTGTGTAATCGGCAATTCATTGCTTTGTCGATATTTTGAAGTTGTGACGCCTTGAGAAAAGACATTTACTCATTTCTGTATTAATTTGTTCTGTTGGATTACTCTAACTTATATATTTCAGCAATAGTCCTAATCTCACTTACGACGTCTGCCAAGCTGAAACTGAGGGTTGAACATGTTGAAGCTGATGGTATTCCATTGGTCAGGGTTATACATCCCACCAGTGGCACCTCCTGCACCGAGTTTGGACTTGGAGGGGTCAATGAAACTCGAGGTCAGCTGGTTGACCGCATTAGGGTCGTACTTTGGGAACGTGGCTGATCCTCCCGAGGTTTGTCGTTTAACTGAAATTATAGTTACACATTATCATTAAGTGTAGCCTAACACTTAATTTTTCTATTTGATCAATTTAAAAACATTTGTATGTAAAATGTTTGCAGCATTTACTGACCTAATGCCATTCGTCCAACCAGTGATGAGAATGTCATGCCGTTTATTTTGTTGGGATCAAATGATATCGAGAAACCAGTTGAACTCATTTGGTTTGACCCGAATAGATTCGATGGAAAGCTAGCAGTGGATTGGCTAGAGGAATTGGAAGTAGCATTAGAGCTACTTCCGAATGGATTCTTGTTCATGGGATTCCCAGACTGAATGGGGTTACCGGCATGGTTTCCGGCCCCTGAGTATCCGGCTGTACTCTGTTGACCAGACGAGGCCTGTGGTTTAAGGGATTCGGCATTCCAGATGATACTGACATAGGATTGGTACTATTTTTAGAAGACGAGGATGAAGAGGAGGTAGATGAAGAACCACCACCAGCCTGATTCATCTGAGTTTGTGTGGCAAATGGATTTATGGCGCCCGCGCCACTCATGCTTCCACTGTTCATAAGATATCCGGACAGCATGGGATTACCAGCAGGGTTTCCGGCCCCTGAATATCCGGAAGTACTCTGTTGACCAGACGAGGCCTGTGGGTTAAAGGGGTTTGGCATTCCAGATGATCCTGACTTAGGATTGGAGTTTATGTTATTTCCAGAGGACGAGGATGAAGAGGAGCTAGATGAAGAACCACTAGCATGATTCATCTGAGTTTGGGTTGCAAATGGATTCATTGCGCCCGCGCCACTCATGCTACCCATGTTTGCAGGATTGAAAATATAACCGGAAGTGCCCCCGGAACTGGAAGTCTGCCCCCGGTTTCCTGAGGAAGGAGACCGAAACTTGCATATAACGTTAGTTGATTTCTTTTCACTGTGAAACTTTGTCTGATGAACAAAATTAAATTCTATCCCATAAAGTATAACATTGTCTATGGTCTCCATGGTATTAAATTCCCCGTACAACACTAAGCAAACATTTACTATAGGCTTGTTGTCCCCCAGGATAAGAATAATTGTTGTATATGAAAAAGAAAGGACGATTTCTATGAAAACTCAAATCCATCATTTCAACAAAGACTAGCTCGTCGTCGGTTCGAGCACGTGTCACAAATTCATCCATTTTAAAGCCAGCCTCATTTGTATATCATTCTAATCGCGATGAGAAATCATAGACTGAGCAAACATGGTTTCAACTTGAAACGTTACATAATGACGTCAACATGAAGTATATACACCGACTCTAACTTGACATTTGAGCTATTGATGCTACGTTTCAAAATCATAAGATAGTAAAGCAGCCCCCATAAAAATAAATAAACCCAACGTTCATCAAAAGTTCCTGTATTCACGGACTTGATCAGTGAATAACAATTGTTAAATTCCTATTTGCCGATGTTCTCAATAGGAATTGAACTAAACATTGAAGGCTGTTTGAAAAAGATATACTATATTGTAAACCTCAACAATCTTACCCCCCTCGGGTTAAACATGATCTGTTTTTGAGGAAGCCATGTCTAGAACTATTCGACGAAAAATAATTATTTTACGTATTTTGATTTTACTGAAACAGGAAACCAATTCCCTATATTATTCTTCATTTCTAGTCAATTTGAATGTAAGGATAGAACATATTATATGTGTTTCGATCTAGAAGTAATTAACATAAAAACTGATTTAATTGTCATATTTTATAATTCACAATTACCTCTGAATGTTACCGATACATGTATTTTTTAATGTCTGTTTCATTTTCTGTTCATTAATTAACTAACAAATTTTACAGTTTCCATCATAAATATTACGTTAAATGTGGAACCCTTTAAGAAAGACATTATATATTGTATTAAATCAAATTGCCATCGACAAGTTTGCTCCAATAACAATACTTTAGAGGTTAGCCTTACCTGCAAGGTTCCTCCCCAATCCTCCATGAAGGAGGGTCACAACGAAAACAAGTGGCAACCACTTCATAATGATCGAAAGTTTGTGCTAATCTATTGAGATCTTTGTTACAACGACATGACGGAGACAAAATTCTTACAGGTGATAAAAGGGGGCACGTGGATGTCACAATTATCTTAGTCATGACACCATTGTTTGTTATCAAAGGGTGAAGGATAATTGGACTGACCATATTGACCGTTACTTTCTTTGAAATCTACACGAATACCTACATATAGCAAATGACCATCTGTCGACCTTGGAAGTGGTCAGCCCAACGATAACATCCCACTCTGTTCGTGACAGGTGTCGCACATTTACTGTAGAAAGTGGTCCTTTCAGACTTGTAGCTATGGAAACGGTCAAACAAAACTGAAGAAGGATTAAAACATTAAATTGAAATATTTGCCTACAATACATGATGTCTTGATATGTAATTATGTAATTTCAATTGTTTTCTATAATTAAAGACACACTAATAATAATCTATTTTTTCCCGGATGTGACGGTAGAAATCGTGACAAGAGCCACATGTGGTAATGGTAGACATCGTGACGAGTGCCTTATATGTGGTGATTGGAGATATCCTGTCTGAGTCACATATGGCTTACACCCCCAGGGCACTTGGTTAAGCCGAGTGAAAATACATTATTTTGATTAAATAATAGCAAGTGACAAGTTTAAACTAAACACAATAAAGGAATACCTCGTTCGAATTTTCTCTTTATTCTTTTCAATGACAATAGAAACACTATTTTGCTGAACAAAGCGTTCAGACTCAATGATCGTGAGGTTTGCGTGTGTACACGACGTTAAGATATAAGTGTACCTCTTTTTGTTTAGTAATATATGTGTTATAAAACTTAGAATACGTAGCATATACTTTGTATAGGGCGCCTATGGCTGAATGGTCTATTCCCGGCCTTTTTTGAGGACGGTCGGGTTTCAATCCCTCAAGTCGTTGTACAATTGTCTGGAAGGTGTTACATTCTTTGCGTTGTAACTTTGAGTGAGGTGGCATTATGGAAAAAAACATCGTTGGAAGCATGGTCCAACCACGCTACAGACCATAAACTCCTTCAGCAGATACACATGTGGGGGTGTAAGTCTGGTGGCTTGTGACCAGTTGTAAGCACGTCCTATCTGCTCCTACGATATCCTCATTTACCATTGATTGTTTCAATTGATTACATTGTAAAGCGCCGCAAAGTGGCTAATTTTTGCTATATAAAGTGCTTCATCATTTTCAGGTTATAATAATAATAAATTCTTCACATTTTCGTGACCAAATAAACGTTTACTTGCTCAGCATAATGGTTGCTGTTAGTGGACACTAGATATTTGTGTGTGTAGGTGTGTGTAGGTGTGTAGGTGTGTGTGTGTGTGTGTGTGTGTGAGTTGAGATATGTTAGTATGTTTATGATCGCATTGACCTGAAGTGACGTACCCATGCCCTGTTTGATCTTTGTATAGGTTGTAATACTTTGTCCACAGCCTTGCTAATATTCATGTTCATCATCAAATATTATACATTTTCTTTCATATTATATTTAGTTTTTAGTAAATGGAACAAAATTTATATACCGGAGCGTCAACATACTATGAGAATATCGGAATTCAATACCTATTTTGAAAACATCAAGAACTTTCATTCGTTATCTCGTGTCAAATCCAGGAAATTGTGTTGGTCAATAACGGTCCAAGACACTGTCATAATGTCTTAATTTATCCCATAGTTCAACAAAATAGTACCCTATCGTCAATGCAAAATAATTAAATAATAAAACGATTAACTTAAATTCCAATAACAGGAATTGAGGAGTCGACAAAATGAAGAAATCACGAACTCCCCAAATATATCAGGTTCGCATGACAACTGTAGATGTTCACCCTGTTTATGTTATCAAATATACATAAATCATCATGACGTCTTATACATCATTCCACACCATTCTTACTGATGTAAGAATTATTTCGCATGAACAGTAAAGTTTGACATATTTAGTATTTTGTATCAATTAAATTCTTATTCGAAAACACTAAAATATAAAAGAAAAGAAGATCGATATGGACACTTCAGTATTAATGTTTAATATGATTTTCTTCGGTAGGGTTTGGGGAGGAACTCGGACTAGGCGTCGTGGTGAGTGTTGTCTGGCTAGTTATCGTGGATGGAGTGGTGAGAGAGGACATTGATGCGGTACTCGGCTTATGTTCTTGTCCTGAAGAAGTATCTATCGATGAAGATTGATAAATACTCATTCCTGAGTTTGGAACGAAGTTAAGTTGCATATTGTTGACTGCTACCGGATCGAACACAGGCATCCCAATGTTTGAGTTCTTATTTGGCAGTTGCGGACTAAAGAGCGTGTTGTCCTGCAACGTATTAGAACCATCAACACCCTTGGAGTTGAGCATGTCTACGGCGCTAAAGTGCATTTTTGCCTGATTTACCGAAGTAGGATTAAACACCATAGCTTTACCATTTGGAAAAAGCTGCCCCGGAGTGAATTCGGAATTGTACTGACTAAATGAACTAGTAGTTGTGGAGTTATCGTTCTTGTTTTTATCCACAGGAATGAAAGGCGGCTCGAAGTTCATGTGGACATCATTGATTTTTGTTGGATCGAAATTCGTTTGAGTCGCCTTGTCCAAATCATAGCCTGGATTACGATCAAGCATATTAGACGGATCAAAGTTCATTTTTACATTGTTAACATCATTTGGATTAAAAGCAGCAGTGTTTACTTCCGATGGATTAAAACTTCCGCCAAACGCTGAACCCCCAGTACTTCCTAAACTACCCATTCCCAAAAATGCCGACATGTAATCCATGTTGGAGGTGTTTGATGAATTGTTTTGCTGCTTGTTATCTTGCATGGCTGTAATAGATACCTGATTGACTTGATTTGGGTCAAAATTCCCTGTGAAAGCTGAATTATCCATCATACTCATTCCACCGGTGCTGAGAAAGCCGCCATTGTTTTCGTTGGTCGCTTCAGTCGACTGATTGGATTTCTGAGTTGCAAGAACATTGACCTTCATTGGGTCAAACATCGCGTTACCCGAGTTTTCATTGAAACCCATCTGTTTGTATATATCGAAGCTCATCTTTGCCTTGTTCACTTCGGCTGGATTAAACATGGCTGTCATACTTCCAGACATGTCGTAACTTGGCTGAGATCCAGCCTGTGACCCAGTGTTACCAGTCCCGCCAATCCCTCCTGTCAGTGCAGACATCATAGGAGACAATCCGGATTGAAACTTCCCCATTTGATTAACCTGATTAGGGTTATATTCAGCCTTTAGAAAAGTGTTGGTTTGGGCTGCCGCCGGTACCTGGTTATATCCCATCATCAGAGATCCGGGACTAAAGTTCATCATTTGTGCGATACCTGCATTGACGTTGTCGGGATTAAACAAGGGTCCCTCAACCCTCGGCGGATTCACACTCACGGTAGAACCAATAGTCGTCTCTGGTTGGTCAGTGGGTGTTATTGTACTGGATAATGTGGTGGATTGTTGTGAATCTTTGGACTTTGGACTGGGTGTATGTGGCCTAGAAATATTTGCTTCTACGACCTCTGTTCCATTTTCATTACGAGATGATTTTCTCAGGAATTTTGTCTCGAATGGATCAGGTAATGCTTGACTGTCTTCCCCAATAAACAGAGATTTAATGAGCGAGTCCGGATCAAACTGGCGTTGAGCAGCATTGATCCGGTCAGGGTTAAATGCTGCCTGGTACGTTCTGGTTATAGAAAACGTGTTGTCTTTGCCACTGATCGGTGACAGTGGCTGTGCGTGTGTCTGTTGGACATTGTTAGCATAACGGCTGTCTTGATGGAAATTGTTTCTGAACTGTTGTCGAAGACGTGCTTGTGATGGTGTGGGTACGGGTTTTGCTAATGGTTTGTCATATGGGTTAACAGTTACCCTACCTTCATTTCCCATGAATTGTAAGTAGGTGCTTGGCACGGTTTTTACAGCCGGATGATTAAATATGTCTGGATTGTAGGCAGAATGGTGGACGACTTTCTCCTCCTGATTAAGCTGCTGTTTTGACTGTCCGCTGTAAGTCATTAGATCTTTGTTGACTGTATCCGCATTGAACATATTCTTTGGAATTTCCTTGTTGCCAAAAGACGGTGGATACATACCAGGTTGGAATCCACTACTGCCATAGGAGTTGATCTTGTCAGGATCAAAGGTGAATACATGACCTTTCATTCCTAGTGCTGCCATCATCGAATCAGGCTTGAAGTTTAACTGTGAGGTCCCCATAATGCTCGGCTTGTTATTTTCTTGTACGTCTGTCTCATCAGTCTGAACTGGACTGGTTTGTTGTGTTTGCTGTGGGACTTGGTTCTGATTTGCATTCCATTGGTTTGCAGTGATATAGATCTGCTTTGTCAGAAAGGCATTTGGGTTATATTGTGACGTTTCTGCTTCTATCGATGCCATCAGCTTGTTCGGATCAAATGATGTTTCCACTTCACTGGCTAATGGTCTACTACCGACCTCTGCATTATGAAACATTGTGTTAGGACTATTCTGGTCCCTGTGGCCATTGGTATCTGCAATTCCAGAAGCACTCATGTACCCAGGGTTTAATTGCGTTTTACCAAGTGAAGATACCGTTTGAGATTGCTGGTTTGTGGAGGATCCAATAGACTGTTGTTGTGGGGAAATCAGTGTCTGCCCACTGTTGAAACCAGTTGAAGGTGGCTTTTTTGATAGGTTGTTGTATTGAGAATGACCTTGGCCTTCCTGCTGTATTTTGGGACTTCCTGTTATTGTTGCATGTTGATGTTGGCTATCTGATGTTCCAGTGAAACTCCCATCAACTATATGGGGACGCTGACCAATATTCGTTTTCAAGGGTATTTGACCTTGGATGAGACCTTGGGTATCTGTCTGGCTTTGGGTTTGGCCTTGAATCTGACCCGACGGTGACTGTTTATTCAGTTCCAGGTTGATAATTTGAGATAGCGTCTTTAGAGAGTTGGCGTCCATGTGAGTAAGAGTTTGTATGAGATAGTTTGAGAACTTGTTACCATTTTGTCCGGCGGTGTTGCTGTGAGAGGCGGGTGGTTGTGCGGGCGGCGAGCGAGTAGTGGGTTGAGTTGTCGTGCCGTCGATACCCTTGTTTACAGGATTGAGATATGGTGGTAGATGGAACGGGGCAGGGTCATCTATACTTGTGCTGACGTCAAGACCGGGTAGTGTGATGGAGCTGCTACCTGGATAAGTAAAGTGATAACTCAATGTTTATTGATCATAATAACAAATTGATCAGCTAGATAATGATGTGATAGAGATGGCATTATGCTAACAAAACGTGTTCGGTTTTAGTATTTAGTAAATAATTGACAATGGGAGATAACTCCAATATATAAACACATTAGAACAAAACACCTACGACATCAAAAATAAAACATATACCATATAATCTGTATACTCAGATTCAGAGTTACAATTTATTATAAGACACTAGATTGTCATAAATCGGTCATGATTATTTTCTAAATTAGTTAAATCCTGTTTCGTTATTATTAGAATGAATATCTACTTAAACAACATGTATTTTTATTATATTGCTTTATGTTCTTTTCATTTAATCATCGTTCAATGATGGTTTAAATTGCACAACTGACAGAAAAGCCATGTAAACATTCATGAATCCTTTGTCTGAATATTTCAATCTCTTAATAATGCTAAAATGTATAACCTCCTGTATTGAGGGCAAGCATATGTGTAGAATTTGGTAAATGAAATGTGTAAAGATTAATGTAAAATGTAATCTGTAAAACGTTTAAATCCACCATGGTCTCAAGTTTAACGGTAAACAAGTCAGAGTTGGAGTGTTTAAGATAACAAAACTATTAACCGTGGTTATAATATCTTTGCCAATGTGCAACATGCGTTCACTTCCTTCTTTACGGAAAATATAAATTATTTTTTCTGTATTTAAAACTGAATCTAATACATGCAATATATGATATTTTATCAAATGGGATAACAATTTTGGATCTCTATAGGAATAAGAATGAACTAACCTTGTAAATTACTAATAATGTTAAATTTTGTTCTTTTCGCGGGAGCATATGCTACTTTACTTACCGGAGATCCACATTATTATCAAAACAATAGCGGCCAAAGTCATGGTGCCTGTCATCCTCGTCCTGTACTAACGAATCAATCAATTAATGCATGGTCTGTGTACGTGAATATTTTTCTCTTGTCTACAATCCAGTAATAATAATAGTAATGCAATAACATGGCCATCCTACCGTGATGTCCGGTGACGTTATCGGGTAGTCTGATAAGTTTATCGTCATTTCCCCCTCTTCAGTCACGTCACTAACCCGAGGAAGCAGCTGTGTGGCTAGTATCGCTAAACACACAGGCAGGATTGGCAATATAATAATTGTCTGTAGGTACTGTAACTTCAGTTAAGGAAGAAATGCCTTACTTCCTTACAAATGTTTACAATCTCTGATATAAGCCTGATGGACGGAGTGTCAGGATATATTTAATCCATTCAGTGCATCAATTTATCAATGTGTATTAGCTGTGGGAAGTGTTTTATTGCAAATTTCATCTGAATTAAATTATGCATATGGTTTATTTTGCTTATATGTTATTGTATTTCTGGTTTCCTGTTTTGTCGTTGTCACCTGCCCATTGGTTTGAACCGTAGTTTAGACCAGTCTGGATTTCGAAATTTTAGGCCCATAGCATCACTGATAAGTCCTAGAAGGACGAAACAGCTGTATGGTGCAGTGTGATTCATATTTGGCATACTGTATCTACTACTATTACCCGACTTTAATGGTGCAATCATCTTTCACATGGGTCGCCGTCGTTGTTACGTATGATAAATGACTGACGCCAATAGAATCAAATTTTGCTGCGTTACGTAGTATAGCAGTTAATAATTGTTTGTATGTTTCATTTCCTAATAATTATAGGTTTCAGACAGGCGTGAGACTTGAGAGTAATGAATATTCATAGCGAATTATACAGGTGAAAGTGGGTATGCATAGTACATGGCTCGGTCGGTGAGAAGTTAGCTGGACGAGATTTACGTGTGGCAGGGCGGATGTAAACGTGGTTGGTTCGAATAGGGTGGCGAGGCATTCTAGCCTGACACAGCACAGTCAACTGTCAATTTTTATTTTTTTTATTTTTTCTATTTTTTATTTCTACAACTTTTGTTTAGTGAAACATGGATGATCTAGGACATCACCAGGTTTTCCAGAGTTTTTGAGACTTATTAAGTGTTAAATATTTTTTTTTACCCTGGATGTCGGGGAGGTGGTTCCCTGTAATGCAATGCTTATATCATTGTCCAGATGACATGGAAGAGTGAGAATTCGATATGATTAGTACACAATTGTCACAAGTGTTTAAAAAATAACATACATATTGAATATAAACGGCTCCTCTATTGTCTCTGAACAGGCTACCGGCATATATGTGTTGTTATCCCCTGCTTTCGCCGAAATGGAGGATATTAATTTGGGTTTGACCATCTGTCTGTCTGTCTGCCTGTCTGTCTGCTTCGTTTCCATGCAATAACTGGAACAAATATTAACCGATTTTCTTCAAACTTGGTAAGTGGGTTAAATGCCTTAAGGGTTCGGCCAAGTTCAATGACCACTTTCAGTGGACTTTATTTGGCGGAGTTATGGCCCCTTGAATAACGAAAAACGCTATTATCTGCTGTTTCCGTGCAATAACTGCAACAAATGTTAACCGATTTTCTTCAAACTTGATACCAGGGTTAAATGCCTTAAGGGCTCGACTGGGTTCGATGACCTTATTTAGCGGAGTTATGGCCCTTGAATAACGAAAAACGTTATTATATACCTACATGTTCAATAAAAAGTGTAACCTCTGTATAAGACTTTTTTCTTTCTTCGAGTTTCAAGCTATACATTATGTCTCAACAGCACGATACTCGCATGTTTAAACTTAACCTCAATAATGTTAACCTACAATATGACCTGCAAGCGGGGGATATAAATTCCACGAATTTGCTTGTTTACATTGATTTGGAGGTTGTATTTTCATGGATGAATAGGACAGACCAGAATATAATTAGTATAATCCTGCTGCAACTTATATGTTCCATACCATTGTAAGCAAAGTCAAATTTATACAAGAACAGGATTATATAACTGATGTTTGATTAATCATAGATAATGGGAGTGTATAATGGAGTATGCTTCATTATCTTAATATTCCATTCAACTTTATTAGGAAATATTATTAAGTATGTAATGGTTAACCAAACAGATACAAAGTGTTATAAAAGACACTTTACCTACACTCAATACGGAATATTTAAAGTCTGTTTGGGTGCAAGCCTATTATTCTATGTTCCTAAAATATCAGAATACCTCAATGTAGAATAAAATATATCGACAATGTGTGACTGGTACTCGTATCTAGTACATTGATTAAAAGAACAATGTTTAAAGAAATGCAATTTTTAAGTTATTACAACGTTTTTCAAAGTCTTTGGATTATTGGAATAATTTGCCTACCTCTAGCAATAACATGATTATTATAATAAAATATCAATATCTATTTTTTTTTCTTTCTAAATGACAGCAGATTTGTAGGTTCGGAAACATTGAAAAAAATGGCTTGCGTTATACAACTGCATGATAGAGTGAGGCAACTAACGAAAGCCCCTACCCACGCATACGAATAGAACGCTAACTTCTGTGTCCTCTTACCGCTTACATTTAGGATTCAAAGCTTTGTTTGCTGCCCCGATTTTGACCCCTGAGATCTCTTTTTCTCGTTTCTTCGTTTTTAGATTCTTTTTATCTGGACTCTTCATGTCATGTCAATATTAAATTAAGTTACTTTACCTGTACTTTTAACATTGATTTATAGGACCACAGTCTACTTTCGTCATGTTATTACCGACCGGCACTTTCTGAAGTTTTGTGTTGATGGATAAGTAATAATTTCATGATGCTTGATGAAAGCTTTTTGAAATATATCAATCAAAAATAAAACGTCCTCCTTAAAAAAAATCAAGACAGCAAGACCATTCAGTGTAATATGTTTTTTTTCGGTGGCACCAAACTGTAACACCATTGCCTTCGTTAGCTATGTTTACGCAGAAAACATAGATGGTATGTATTCAATAAATGGAAGATGGTTGTTCTGGTCTTCGGGAGTCTTTAAAGTCTGCAGGTTGACCAGAATGAAAACAGAGTCATGACCCATATTCCAATATTGACAATGAATATAAGCGACGTATCAGTCTTGTCATTAACTACCAGGCTTACGTGATGAAAACTCTGTACGTGTTTACAAGTCTTGCTATCGTTATTTTAAGCTGGCGGTGAGTTTATTTGGTTATTGTACCTATATGTTTAGCCGACAGAAAGTTTATTTTAATATAGTGCCTTTATGTTTAGCCGACAGGGTCATAGTACGTTTATGTTTAGATGATAGTGAGTTTATAAGGTTAAAGTACGTTTATGTTTAGATGATAGTGAGTTTATAAGGTTAAAGTACGTTTATGTTTAGATGATAGTGAGGTTATTAGGTTATAGTACGTTTATGATTAGATGATAGTGAGTTTATTTGGTTATAGGACTTTTATGTTTAGCTGACAGCGAGTTTATATGGTTAATGTACCTTTATGGTTAGCTGACATTGAGTTTATTTGGTTATAGTACCTTTATGTTAAGATGATAGTGAGATTATTGAGTTACACTGCCTTTATATTTAGCTGACAGTGAGTTTATATGGTTAAAGTACCTTTATGTTTAGCTGACAGTGAGTTTATTTGGTTATAGTACGTACCTTTATGTTTAGCCGACAGTGAGTTTATTTGGTAATAGTACGTTTATGTTTCGCCGACAGTGAGTTTATTTGGTTATAGTACCTTTATGTTTAGCCGACAGTGAGTTTATTTGGTTATAGTACGTTTATGTTAAGCTGACAGTGAGTTTATTTGGTTATAGTACCTTTATGTTTAGATGATAATGAGTTTATTTGGTTATAGTACGTTTATGGTTAGCCGACAGTGAGTTTATTTGGTGATAGTACGTTTATGTTTATCTGACAGTGAGTTTATTTGGTTATAGTACCTTTATGGTTAGCCGACAGTGAGTTTATTTGGTTATAGTACGTTTATGTTAAGCTGACAGTGAGTTTATTTGGTTATAGTACGTTTATGTTTAGCCGACAGTGAGTTTATTTGGTTAAAGTACCTTTATGTTTAGCTGACAGTGCGTTTATATGGTTATAATACGTTTATGGTTAGCCGACAGAGAGTTTATTTGGTTATATTACCTTTATGTTAAGCCGACAGTGAGTTTATTTGGTTATAGTACCTTTATGTTTAGCCGACAGTGAGTTTATTTGGTAATAGTACGTTTATGTTTCGCCGACAGTGAGTTTATTTGGTTATAGTACCTTTATAGTTAGCCGACAGTGAGTTTATTTGGTTATAGTACGTTTGTGTTAAGCCGACAGTGAGTTTATTTGGTTATAGTACGTTTGTGTTAAGCCGACACTGAGTTTATTTGGTTATAGTACTTTTATGTTTAGCCGATAGTGAGTTTATTTGGAAATAGTACCTTTATGTTTAGCCGACAGTGAGTTTATTGGTTGTAGTACCTTTATATTTAGCTGACAGTGAGTTTATTTGGTGATAGTACGTTTATGTTTATCCGACAGTGAGTTTATTTGGTTATAGTACCTTTATAGTTAGCCGACAGTGAGTTTATTTGGTTATAGTACGTTTATGTTTAGCCGACAGTGAGTTTATTTGGTTATAGTACCTTTATGTTTAGGTGATAATGAGTTTATTTGGTTATAGTACGTCTATGTTAAGCTGACAGTGAGTTTATTTGGTGATAGTACGTTTATGTTTATCCGACAGTGAGTTTATTTGGTAATAGTACGTTTATGTTTCGCCGACAGTGAGTTTATTTGGTGATAGTTCGTTTATGTTTATCCGACAGTGAGTTTATTTGGTGATAGTACCTTTATGTTTACCCGACAGTGAGTTTATTTGGTTATAGTACGTTTATGTTAAGCTGACAGTGAGTTTATTTGGTGATAGTTCGTTTATGTTTATCCGACAGTGAGTTTATTTGGTGATAGTTCGTTTATGTTTATCCGACAGTGAGTTTATTTGGTGATAGTACTTTTATGTTTATACGACAGTGAGTTTATTTGGTTATAGTACCTTTATGTTTAGGTGATAATGAGTTTATTTGGTTATAGTACCTTTATGTTTAGGTGATAATGAGTTTATTTGGTTATAGTACCTTTATGTTTAGGTGATAATGAGTTTATTTGGTTATAGTACGTCTATGTTAAGCTGACAGTGAGTTTATTTGGTTAAAGTACCTTTATGTTTAGCTGACAGTGAGTTTATTTGGTTATAGTACCTTTATGTTTAGATGATAATGAGTTTATTTGGTTATAGTTCCTTTATGTTTAACCGACAGTGAGTTTATTTGGTTAAAGTACCTTTATATTAAGCCGACAGTGAGTTTATTCGGTTATAGTACCTTTATGTTAAGCCGACAGTGAGTTTATTTGGTTATAGTACCTTTATGTTTAGATGATAATGAGTTTATTTGGTTATAGTACCTTTATGTTTAACCGACAGTGAGTTTATTTGGTTAAAGTACCTTTATGTTTAGCTGACAGTGAGTTTATTTGGTTATAGTACGATTATGTTTAGCCGACCGTGAGTTTATTTGGGTACAGTACGATTATGTTTAGCCGACAGTGAGTTTATTTGGGTATAGTACCTTTATGTTAAGCCGACAGTGAGTTTATTTGGTGATATTACGTTTATGTGTAGCCGAAATGAGTTTATTTGGTTATAGTACCTTTATGTTTAGCCGACAGTGAGTTTATTTGGTGATATTACGTTTATGTGTAGCCGAAATGAGTTTATTTGGTTAAACTACCTTTATGTTTAGCTGACAGTCAGTTTATTTGGTTAAAGTACTTTTATGTTTAGCAGACAGTGAGTTTATTTGGTTATAGTACTTTTATGTTTAGCCGATAGTGAGTTTATTTGGAAATAGTACCTTTATGTTTAGCCGACAGTGAGTTTATTGGTTGTAGTACGTTTATGTTTAGCCGACAGTGAGTTTATTTGGTTATAGTACCTTTATGTTAGGTGACAGTCAGTTTATTTGGTCGTATTACGTTTATTTTAACCGACAGTGAGTTTATTAGGTTTTAATACCTTTATGTTTAGCCGATAGTGAGTTTATTTGGTAATAGTACCTTTATGTTTAGCCGATAGTGAGTTTATTGGTTGTAGTACGTTGATGTTTAGCTGAAAGTGAGTTTATTTGTTTATATTACCTTTATGTTTAGCCGATAGTGAGTTTATTTGGTAATAGTACCTTTATGTTTAACCGATAGTGAGTTTATTGGTTGTAGTACGTTTATGTTTAGCCGACAGTGAGTTTATTTGGTTATAGTACCTTTATGTTAGGTGACAGTGAGTTTATTTGGTCGTATTACGTTTATGTTAACCGACAGTGAGTTTATTAGGTTTTAATACCTTTATGTTTAGCTGAAAGTGAGTTTATTTGTTTATATTACCTTTATGTTTAGCCGATAGTGAGTTTATTTGGTAATAGTACCTTTATGTTTAGCCGACAGTGAGTTTATTTGGTTATAGTACGTTGATGTTTAGCTGAAAGTGAGTTTATTTGTTTATATTACCTTTATGTTTAGCCGATAGTGAGTTTATTTGGTAATAGTACCTTTATGTTTAGCCGACAGTGAGTTTATTTGGTTATAGTACGTTGATGTTTAGCTGAAAGTGAGTTTATTTGTTTATATTACCTTTATGTTTAGCCGATAGTGAGTTTATTTGGTAATAGTACCTTTATGTTTAGCCGACAGTGAGTTTATTTGGTTATAGTACGTTGATGTTTAGCTGAAAGTGAGTTTATTTGTTTATATTACCTTTATGTTTAGCCGATAGTGAGTTTATTTGGTAATAGTACCTTTATGTTTAGCCGACAGTGAGTTTATTTGGTTATAGTACGTTGATGTTTAGCTGAAAGTGAGTTTATTTGTTTATATTACCTTTATGTTTAGCCGATAGTGAGTTTATTTGGTAATAGTACCTTTATGTTTAGCCGATAGTGAGTTTATTGGTTGTAGTACCTTTATGTTTAGCTGACAGTGAGTTTTTTGGTTATTGTACCTTAATGTTTAGCCGACGGTGAGTTTATTTGGTTATAGTACCTTTATGCTTAGCCGACGGGGATATTTTTGGGGGTAATGTTCCTTCATGTAAAAACGACGGTGAGTTTAGTAAGTTAAAGTACTAATTTTGTTTGTTTGAGTTTAACAGCTTATCAACAACTATAGACATTAAAGGGCAGAATAATCTTTTATTTTGGGGCGACCATGTGTATAAATGACTAGTCGATGGTAAGTTTATAAGGTACTTGTATTTGACTACCTAGCAGATGGTGAGAAAGTAATTTTAATCAATGTAGCATCATGTTTAGCTGAAAACTGTATGTGTGGTTATCACGCACCGTAAGCTATTCCGTTATTACGTGTTCTTATCATGAAACATTGATTGATGATAGGTGACGACTAAATTAGTCTTTTTGTTCTAAGAAACCAAATAATAAAAAATTATCATATTTGTCATGACGAAATGTAATGGGTATATTTGCATGTCTCGTTTATGTAACATTTGATGAAGTAGGATGTACAGGTTGTTGTTACTTTTCAGGGCCCTTTGACCCCGATGCCTTGAACCAGAACAGGTTCTGGTGGGTTCAGCTCCAGTTGTTTTGAAAACTTCTGAATGTAGTTTTTGTTTCGGGTCCGGTTCAAGGTTTGGGTCCTAATCTGGGTAAGGCAGAAGCTATAGCAGCAGCGGGGTATTTGGTAGTGACAGTGGATTCTCCGGTGGATCATAGGGAAGGTGTGTATCATCGTCTTGTTTGATGAACTGTTTTAGTATATATAATGAATGTGCGTAATAACAAGGAATTTGCTATAGTCATCAGAAAAAAAGTATTCCATTTTTAAAAGATTTCCTGAAATTTGTATGATTTCTATTTTCTTAGGAACTGGAAGACACCATTAATTATAAGCCTCACTGTGACCCCACTCCGTATCATGCAAGTTGGATCCTTCGATCCAAATTCTATGTTAGCAGGAAGCTGCGACCCGAATGCTCATCTACCTTGCATGGTTTACTGTATTTTATAATTCCAAAACAGTCTCTCTGGTTGCTATAGAGTAAATCAATTTTATTGAGATGTAACATTAATGTATAACACAGAAATTCATGACATATCTTGTGAAGTTTATGTATATAACTCAGGTCATTAACACAGTCTTGAAACCGATGATGTATGTAAATAAAATGCCATTTTTTCCCTTTGTGGTTTTAATTATCTCTGTGAAGTCATCACTTAAAGCTCTCAGCTTTAGGTATGCAGTACCGTAAACATTTCTAGTACAAGTATAGTATGCTATTAACTAACAAAGATGTTTACAACAGTTTGATTCTCTAGATTGATTATAAATATATTCCAACTCATGAGTCATTTGAACATATGTTGAATGTACCATAGTGTTTATAATAGTTTCTGAACCTATCTAATTATGTTCTTTTTTGTTGTACCAGAAGTAAAGGTATAAAACTAGTGATCGTTTCCCCAACCCTGTTATTCATATCGTTGTATCATAATTTCAAGTCACTCTATGATGATCATTAAGATTCAGTATGACTTCCGTCCATATCGAAATATATTATTAGATTATAAAATTGATCGGTTATTTTTCTTCTTACAAATAACATAACTGGTAGCAATAATATTGACATTTTTACTGACAAATCATGCTTGTATTAAGATGTCACATGAAAACATATAATAGAAATAAAAAATATCATTCAGTGATGAACCAGACAAAGCAGGCGCTTTGCTTTAGCTCATGCATGTGCATTCAGACAGCAGGTTTCTAGTTCCTTCCTTGTGGACGTCTACGAGTGCGGTTACTGACCGGTCATTTCCGGTGCCATACCCGGAAGCCATAGGACTTGCTTATCATCAGTGATCTTGCCCTGTGATGTCTGGATGAGGGAATATCCGCCATCTTCTTTTTTCGTTACAGGAGACATGGGTATGGCGGGTGTAGAGATAACGTCCACGGTTGTCTCGGTTTCCGGAGTGGTAGGGTGCGCTGTTGATTCTGGTGTCACGATTGTGGTGGAAGTTGTAGTTGATAACATGGGAGGTGTTGTTCTCTTGTTTTGCTGTTCAAGCAGTTCTATATAATTTTGGTATAAACTGGCAAATGTAACGACGTGACCATCGGGTTTTAAATTATTTTTTGCATCCAGGTCATTGAATTCTTGGAGAAGGAGCTCGAGTGGAACTTGGTGTGCCATGTTGCTGGAATGGGTATTTGACAAGGAACTGCTGATGCTTGGCTCTTGTTTGTCTGCTTCCGGTAATCCTAAATACATTTGTTGCACTGGTTTTACTTGATTGTTTACATTGGTCAATAGAGGTGATATGGTAGGCACTATAATCATACCTTCCATAAAAGGCTGCCTGCGTATCGGTATGGCATCCACGTGTATAGCGTCTGCCACTATGTGGAAGTCACCATTCAACAGTTGCTTCAGCATCCCCAACATAGGTCTGTTGTTCTTAGACACTGTCATTTGGACCAATTCGGGCCTCACAGGTACCATCATGTTTGATTGCCACATGTCAGGTCGCTCAAATAAGCCTTGACCATATGATTCTCTGTTGGGTTTGAGATAGTCTGGGCGCACTGAATGGGAAGCAAACGATATGCCAGTATTCGATGGTTTACTTCCTTCATACCAAATGGGCTTTAATAGAGACCTTGTCATTGGTTTCTGAATCGTATTTTGAAAGGATTCATGTTTCCCAAGTGGTTGGGGAAATGACGGTCTTGAGTCGGAATGGAGGAAGTCTCTGGCCGGCAAGTACTCAGGTGTAGATGCAGTCGCCAAGTCTGGTAAAACATAAAATGTACCGTGTTATTCGGAATGGAGCAAGATAAACCTGATTTAACCGACACATGGTTTTAAGGATGCCATGCATTGATTTTCTGACGAGGTTTAACGGTAAAAAAACCCCGTAGAATATGTGTTTTCTCTGTCATTATACGACCACTGATTCAGTTCCCTGTACTTGAATTGAAGATGACATTAACAAAATATTAAAATCCTATGCATTCTGGTTGGAAGTATTTGGCCTTAAACAATTGAACGCTTCAGTTGAACTATAATTCATTCAATTCTGGTATATAAATATATATTTTATCAGAATGGGTGGCTGAACGTTAGACACACAAGTACGCCTATAGAATTAATTAATAGATATAGTACGCGGAAATGAAATGGGAAGTAAATGTGTATATCAGCTGTGCATATTTTACCTGTTAAAAGCAGCAGAGAAATGAGACAGATGACAGCTTGAGTCACGGCGGACATGCTGGAGTGATACAAAATGCAGCGATATTCGGTGGACTGGTGTTATTTTCTCTTGTATAACTTAATGAGGTTTGGCGGAAGCAGGTGGGATCTACGTCACTAGATGGGGTGATAGGGTATCATCTGGGTCTCCCCCGTCACCCACACTGATATCGTATCCATATACCAGGTGTCAGAACTCCAGTTTACGGCAGGATACTAATCACATTCATATACACTGCATTAGTGATAAAGTGTCAGAATAGTATTATCCTTCTAAGTTACCATACGTAGACTTGTTAAGGAGGTATGTATGTGTATATTCTGTAAAATCGTAGGATTTGTCATTAAACTGTCTACTTAGTAAGTGTTTTGCTTTTTTTACGTTTCCCACTACACATTACAGGACTTCAAACGGTACCTATTTTAATTTTTTGCTTAGGGCAAGCTACACAAGGAATTTATAAACATTCGCATAATGCTAGATAACTAGTACCATACCACAATAAATAAACTTAGTCAATATGAGTTCATTAGCATTATGATTTGTAAATACTGATAAGGACGCTCAGAATCGTAATTTTCTAAAACCATTACCTCAGTTATTCCCCTGCATTTTAATTGAAACTATTTGCAGTTGTGATCACATGGGGACAGACTGTTCTAACTAATCATTGGTTTACGAAAACAATCTTGTGTTAGGTGGTCTGCAGGGGAAAAGTCCTTGTCCAGGTAGATTCAGGTGTTACATTGTGAAAAGTGAGGCAACTCTTTCACTCAATTGTACCTAGCGATAGGAAATGAGAAAACATTTAAACAGAGAAAGCACAGAACTACATGAATATAAAAATTGAAAACCGTGATAAAGGGAAAAACCGTAACATATTTTTTTATTTGATCTTTTAAAGATAATTAAGTCATATGATACTCAATAAAAACGCTATGAGTGTGTCGAGATAAACACGTATAATATGACAAGACGTGCCCCAGAAGCCTTTAACATAATTCGGCATTGTGTGTGGGTCGCTTGGAGAAATCAGTGACTCTAACAAATACAGTGAAAAGCGTCAAGACGACATACTAGAAAAGAATTGTGATAATAAACAGAGCTGAGAGTATGTGATACACAAACAGACCACTACAGAACTATTGATATATGCATAAGTAATTACAGACCTAGTTACACAGCAATCAATTAAAACGTGACATCGTCTAGACTCTGCCATGGCCCATTTTTAGTTTTCACTAAAATTAGACATTCTTTGATGTAAAAACAAATTTATATACGTTTTCGTGTTTTATGCTGGTTTGGTGTTAAAATATATCAACAATAGGCATCCATTCCATTCTCTTTATTTTGTTATTGTCTTATAATTATGAGGGTCCTGGAACAGAATCCCAGATAGACGATTGATGTGCGAGTCCAGTTACGCATTACCTGGTAAATCTACAACAAATGGAGGTCAGCTTCACATTCTAAACAGACTTGCTCCTGCTTATTTCATTGAGAATAACAACTATAGATTGTATATAATAACCTAGTTTAGTTACTTTTATAAATATTTAAACATACCTTTATAGTAACAGACAGACAGACAGACGTAAATGTATTTGCTTTCATTCATAATTTTTGAAAGATACTATTTTATTTATATATTCATGCATATCTCTACTAATTTAGTTACGTGAATTCATATCTTAACATACTACTTTTACTAAATTCATTCATATCGGAATATATATTAAATCGATTACGTTCGTATTTGAATATAGTCTTAAAATAATTTTGTTACTTTCATACTTCAACAAAGCATTGCTTGTTTAGATTTGTAAATTTAGTTTTTGTATCAATTTTAATTTTCAAAGTAGCATGTTAAAAAAGGAAAGAAGAAAACGTTAAAATCGTTATAGTAAATGTTGACCTTTAACCCCGATTAGCGCTTAAAGCTGCGTTTGACCTTATCACAATATATTTGGAAAAGAAATTAGAACTACTACATAACATACCCAGTATCATGGCCCTTCACCATAGTTCTTTAGATTATGTTGTTTGAAGTTTTTAACATATTTGACTCATGTGACCTCAAAAGTAGGTCAATGTATGTCATCAGGAGGAATCTTTATAGCAATTCATCTCAGGTACCAACTTGCCAAATATCACGAAAGAAATGAAAGGCTTTTATTTTCATTTCAACAAGAATTCATTGAAATATAAATAGATAACGGGCGCCTCACCACACGATAAGTGCATGGGAACTTATTGCCAGACGAGCAATATACAATATGAACGATTTTACTTTTTACATAAGTAATTTAAAATGTACTAAAGCAAATGTGTGATAAATAGCACAATTAATTAACGCCTTACAGCTTACGTTGTTTCTATATCAACTTGGTTTGATGTTTAATTAATTTTATCGTGAATATCCAAAGATAATAATGCTTTACATAATGAAAATCCGACGGCTTGTAAAGTTATAGAGACGTGTTTCAGTATCTGTAGATATTATTTTCTATACCTCACTATCAGATAAGCAACTAACCTACAATACGCTCGGATTTACAAATGAAATATTTACATAATGACTCTTGGTCTTGTCCTTTTCATTGCTAATCGGTGCTGCCAGTGTATAAGAAGCTCGTTGACCCATTTTTTACACTCATAGCGACCAGTGTTTTGGTGTATTTTGGTAGCACTCTGGTGGACACTTAGCAAGGTAGTGCGTTTATTTGTCAAGTATCCACTAATCTTTTGTCAAAGTGCCCACACGGCTCGGCGTTGTTCATGTGTATAAAAGATTATGTGCTCGCCGTGTCCATTCATTCAAGGATTTCAATACATATCATAGAGATAAGGTTCGGCTTAAAAAAAGAAGTAATAATGGCTTATAAAGAGCAACTATAAAAGGAAATATGTGATTAATTTGTTTTATGAACCGTTACATTTTTTAACAATTGGATTGACTCTATATGAATACAGTAGCGTTTAAAAGGCAAACCACTCGGGACATGGAAGGGGGATGGAAGTGTATAGACCACGTTACCATCATAAAAGCACACTAACTTGAATGATGCGGGAGAACGTGCTTACGAAAAAGCCTAATGTTTCTGTAATGAGACAGATGGACGTAATACCGTTTTACGAAGATAAACTAGATATTGAAATGATGGAGGTGCTGCGGACGATGCAGTCACCAGTCGTCGATGAGCGAAGACGGGTACAGCAGCGGGTCATCAACAAACATAGACTCGACTCGGAACGTCAATACTGGCTGGAGAGAGATGTCAGGGACAACGAAAATCGAGTTCTACGAAAGACTATGAGTTTGAATGACATTCGGAATTTCAGTGGTCGAAATCCCAGGTCCTACCTGGAAATACATCAGCAGCAGATTGACGCCGCGAGGAGCGATAGTGTGACCAACTCAAGGGCCAATAGCAGCCAAGACACTTACCAATACCGCCCATACCCACGCGGGGAAGTGAACAGTTCTGCATTGAGCATGGTTTATCACGGCTCCCAGCCTTCATCAAGACTTTCTATGGCTAATGTGCCCATGGATAACACGCGGAGGGAGACCCCAAACAGGTATGATTCCAGTCAATTTGCGCGCTCTGAAAGTAACAATTCATATCCAGTGAACACTGTCCGTCGATATAGCTCTCAGGGACCTGTCTATGATGATGCTTTCAGGGGTCCAAATATTTCTAGAGCTAATAATGTTTCTAGACCAGAAGTAAATGATGCTAGAAGAATGGCTATGCCATATCCTAATATTAAACATAGGCAGGGGAGTGAGGAAATACTGGTCACCATGTCCCCCGGACGACCAGACCGAGTATCTATTCGAATGGCACCCGTACCCAGTATACCCTTATCATCATCCAAGTCGTCAGCTCCGCCGAGTAACCAAAGTTCCAACAAAGTGCAATACAATTCATCAGGAGCTAATGGCCAATCAGGCACGAACTCTTCCCGGCAAGAAGGTACATCATCATTAAAACCATCGTCTTCAAATAGTAATTCAAGGAGTATATCGACAGTAAAAATGGACAAAAGCCAGCACAATACTCCCAGTATAGTGAAAAGTGCCAAACGAAATAATGCTAAATCTGACATTGTAGAAAAAACTGAGAAACCTGCTTCCTCTCAAAAAAGGGTTATCCAAACTGAGAGATCGGCTTCATCAACACGGAGTAATCAACCAGAATGGTATAGTCGGATTGACGCAGATAGCACTGCTAATTCTAAGGACGCAGAGAAGGAGAAGAAAGGCAACCCCACTACAGCAAGTATGGTGAAAACACACACAAAAGTTATAACACAGAACAAGACACCCGCTAGGGTACAAAATATCACAAATAAACAGGATAAAACAAAGGGTATTCGAAAGACAACCAAGCAGAATAAACCGCAACAAAGTTCTCTGCGGAAAACAAATTCTTTTAAAGTTGTTGGACGTTCTACAAACTTCTTCGGCTTCGTTTCCATGGCTGACATAAAAGCTAAAAAGAAAGTGACATTTTCTAACGACGATTCTGAAAGGCCAGGCACCGCTTAATCATCAATTACCAGATCACCTTCAATACTCATACATCGGATCAATATGACCAAGTGCATTGTGATATTTATCTTGATATGGATTTAGAACAAGAGTTAATGTTATTGATGTGTTAATTAAATCCCTTAATATGATCATCGTGAAACTGGAACGTGAATGATCTAAAATATAACTCGTGAAAACCATCATATAATGACATTTTAAAAACCTGGATTGATATCAACATTGTGCCATTATGACGTCAACTGTGTACCTATGTGATATCAACACTACATTGGTTGAACTTCCATCAGTGTCAAAACGTCTGTCAATTATCAATGTTACACGAACTCTTGAAAATGTATCATGACAATTTAGCGTCGTTTCAGTTGTTTTGAATAATCATGGTGGCGCGACGTCATCATACATTTCGTTCATGTCACAGGAACAATATATTGTGACGTAATAAATATTTCCGTTCAGCATTTACATTGTCAGTCGAAAGCATTATGCGACACCGTTATGATGTTAGCAGTGTCACTGTGACATTATTAATCTACATATATTAAACCCAGATTGGTCAGTCCTTTTGATTTTTTATAAAGTCAAACTGTATAAGTAGTGCTTGGGGAAAATGTGTCGCAATAAGAAGGCAACGGCTTTGTTTGAAAAATTCTAACATAACATCTACAAGGTCAATATTTTCATTATAAGATTATTTTTGGAACAACTGGTAAGACCTTCTGGCAAAAACACTTTTAAATTAATCTTTTGGCAAAACAGGCTTATTAGCTTTCACTGATCCGTTAATCTTTATTAAGAGATTACCAGTCTGCAATTTATTTACGGGTAAACCTTCTGTGAAGTGCTAGGGACAGCTAAGTCGTCACAGTATAACTATCCTCTAACTTCATAATAGACGACAAAAGTCTTTACATAAGTGTATCGGATTATTATAAAAAAAGTTACAGCATATTTTGTCTGTGTGAAATTTGAGCCAGTAAATTCATGAATCAGTAAATAAAAATCTGCCATCTCAAAAGATTGATGTATATTTGAATTTCTTGTTTTAATTGATATATGTCTAGTATATACATGTATCTACACACTACCATACAATCTAGGCTGAAGTACACGAGACCACAGGTCATTCACTACCATCTTTTGTAACTGTGAGGAATAGACATGTACAATATCTCCAGAAAAGCAAACACAGATTTAAATCATATCACTATCATAAATCATATGTGTATTGTGTTTTATCAACTGCCGAATGCCAAACTAAAATACCGATTGCAGCTTTCGTGTATTTAGATTAAACTTCTGTATTGGTGCCAGTTCTTTTGAAATAGGCCGACAACTTACCTACCAATAGCGTATCACCCATTATAGTGTGTGCATAAACCCGAGGAGTGTGTATGTGAGAAACTACTCAAATGGCAATCGGAGTTAATTCTGACATAAAGAGGATATCCAACGGTGTCTTCAGTAATAACAAATATATTTCACGAGTGTGGCTAATATTTTGATATTGTTCACGAGTGCACAGCACAAGTGAAACATATCAAAATATTCGCCACACGAGTGAAATATAATTGTTACATTTTTAAAGCATAAAATAGGGAAAATGTTACGTATTAAAAAAGGGCGGGAATCAGAAGCGTAATTATTAGCGCCATGTTCTAATGACATCACGCTTGACAACAAGCCTGCGCGCCCTTTTGAATAGGATTCTCAACGCAATTCCGACGTTTTCTGCTATTTTCTGGCATGATTGCTTTTAAAAATGTCATTACTTGTATAAATATGTAAATACTTGTGTGTATATGTGTGTAACAAACATTTACCATCACAACCTCTTATTCTACCGTCGCTTCATTTGAATCTGAACAAAAAATCGTTACCTTTGAATGCAGCGAATATGAGCTACCGTTATGATCGGTCAATACCAAAAAGTAATATTTTCACACTGTGAAAATATCACTTTCGATATTTATCACAGTGTGAAAAATATCAGTTTTATCAAGTTGATAGAATCCGATATTTCACTGGCAAAAATGTAATAAATTATATGAATATGCTTGTACATAGAATATGCTTTTTATTACATTTCGCGAGGCCCTTAAATAGTACCTATGTTCTTTTTTTGAATTTTCAAAACATCCGCCGATAAAACAAATTATCAATTGTATTAATGAAACATCATAAGCATGAATCAATATTAAAAAAAAATGGCTTGATTCACGAAAATTTCAAACTTATTTATTTTTCTTCCACAATATTCAAAATTTACACATATACACAAATCACTCATTGTTTAAGACAGTACATACTTGTAAAGGGTAAATCATTAACGACATACATCATTTCGAAAAGTTGAGTTGACAACTCGTTTACCTAATAAAGCTACAAAAATGGAAGCAGTGGTCTGTTTAGGTCATCTGAGACACAAAGTCTTTAGTGACCTATTGCGATCGCCTTTTGTCCGTCGTCGTCCGTCGTCTGTTCGTAAACAATTTACATTTTCGACTTCTCCAAAACTCCAGAACCAATTTTAATGACATTTTGCAGAAACCTTCCATGGCAAAAGGTCAACCAAAATTGTGGATTATATGGCCCCCAGCCCCCAGGGGCCTGAAGGGCGGGGCCAAAAAGGGTCAAATTAAGGGAATAAACTTTACTATAGTTTATATAGGGAAATCACATTTTGGGCCAGCATTTGTTTACTTTCCATTGGAGTTAATTCAAACTTGGTTAGCATTATCAGCATTGGATAGCAGTTTGGTGGTATGCACATATCAGCCCTGACTGACCCCAGGGAGTGATGGGTTGGGCCAAAAAGGGTCAAATTGACTGAAGTTTCAAAAATCTTCTTCTCAAGATTCAGATATGGTAGAATCAAATTCTCTTTATAGATGGAATGGTCTTAATGTGCTTTACCAAAATTGTGAATTTCATGACCCTGGGATCTCACGTTTCCCCCTGGGGAGGGGATTAACTTTACTATGGTTTATATAGGGAAATCACATTTTGGACCAACATTTGTTTAATTTCCATTGGAATTAATTCAAACTTGGTTAGCATTATCAGTATTAGATAGCAGTTTGATGGTATGCACATATGAGCCCTGACTGACCCCCCAGGGGTTGATGGGTGGAGCAAAAAAGGGTCAAATTGACTGAAATTTCTAAATTCTTCTTCTCAAGATCCAGATATGGTGGAATCAAACACTCCTTATAGATGGAAGGGTCGCAAGGTGCTTTACCAAAATTCAGCTGAATGACAGAACCACTATTTGTACATAATACATATACTACCCAGATCTTTCACACTACTTTTGTATTACATGTAGTTCAAGTTACCCTTGTTTCAAAATTATTTCTTTTTCATTTGGCAACATCGATAACATCAGTTTTTACATAACTCAGGTGACCGTTAGGCCCATGGGTCTCTTGTCTTCACACAACTCCTTCCACGAAAAAAGTAACTGCATCTTATAATGTCTGCCTTAACTTATATAAGTTTCATCACACCTGCCTATTACGTATGTCGACTTATGACGTCACGCTTAACGGATAGTTCTCTCTCGATCAGAGCATTCGGCTAGCGAAAATTAAATGTACTTATGTGTCGCGGTAGAAACAAGATATTCAATTAGAGATGTCTGATTGTGATTTTATCCACTCTTGTAAGATTATTCTCAAACATAATTTACTCTCTAAAGTTCGAGAGGTTATATTTGATTATACACTATACAAGAGATTGGACATAATTCATCATCAATCATTAATCGTTTAGTATTCTTTACATAGGAAATGCAAATACACGGTCGTTGTACACGAAAGTACTCATACGCTGCCAACTTACTATTATTTAAACTTAAAAGGATCAATTCTCGTGACAAGGTCAACATTCCCGTCTATGCCAACTTTTTCTATATCGCCTTCTAGACATAATAATGGTAATTTAAAGACTTGTACTGATTTAAACGTACTTCGTGTGACAAAATAAATCTAACTTAAGTTTACTTATCAATATTTTCGATTAAATGTTTGTTCGCACTAAAAGAACATTTATGTAGTCGTAGGAAGTTCCAGCATACAACAAAACACAGCATTAAAGAAGCAGCAATTTACACTATAACTTATGTGAAGAATGTTAAACCCATCGGGATCTAAAATGAAGTAATAGTTATCTCTCTCATATTATTTATTTACCCCATCCTTCTTATCAATGAATTCCAAAACAATCTGTTTAAAATGGAATGTACATAATGAACGATTGTATACTTGAATTTATGAATAACAAATACCAAAGTGACATGAATGGCTCACGTAATACAGTGGAGTTTTCCTATAAATAATAACTTCGTCTAAATATGAAGTTACCAACAAAGATATTGTAAAGTAAACATGGCCAAAAGACCGGCTAATACTGTACAGCGACACCAGTTTACCGTTTGGGTGTACATAAAGAAACCATCACCCAATATCTACTACACTGGGAACTTCTGTATCATCAAATTGATAAGATCTCAGGAAATTTGGATAATATATATTTTATAACTTTGATAACAAAAATCTAAATTGTGACATAGGCAACTTGGTTTTAAATAAAATTCAGTGTAAACATTTGCATTCAAGTGTCATTAAGGTATAAAACCCTTTAACAATTTGGTCCTGAACTTGTGTCCAATTAGTCAACTTGATAACACTTAATGTTTGAAACAAAATTTTATAATACTTTCTGCTAAAAAAAAACAAGTCATTGGTTCAAAAGACAAATAATCTTCAACAGGTAATAAGCAAAAACACATTTAAAGTTTTGGACAAAGCTTTCAAAAAATACTGATTGTGAACGTATGTGTCCACTATCTAAGCTAACAAATATTCCTACAGGTTGGTACTGGTAGGTAATGATATTGTCTGACACTATCAGAGAAATCTAGTCTCTAACGTCAATAAAATCCAATCAGACTGGTTGAACTTGTAAATACATGAAGCATATAATTGTTAAAGGTCTTCCGTATGATAAAACATTTAACTTTGAATAATTTTATCTTTTTATGACCTTTTCATACCACAATGTTAAGGTTTAAAAACACTTAACCATAATTAATTTTATATTAACAAGATAAGTATTTTTCATTATTATTAGTGCTATTTTAAAGATAAAAAGTAAACCAGCCTGTTTTAATATCACATACTTGACAAATATGCCGGTAGTAGCAGTATATACCTTAATAATTTATGAATTCCTGCCACACAAAGCGATAAAAAGTAAAAATGAGATCCCAGAATTGACACAAGAAAACCTTTTTTAGGTTCAAGTATTCACTAACAATAATCGTGAATTATTGACCGACATATAAGTTAACTATTGATCGAGTGATGGTTCGTACATGGTTGACAGAATGTTTTATAGTCTCAGTTATCTAATATAATGGATCATTTAATGCAGAGATGATTGAAAATCTCCATTCACACTGCCTCACCTTTGATGAATGACAAACACAACCCTTCAAATATGTTCATTCAGGAGTAAGGTAGTTATTATAATATTAATTTTCGACTTACAAAACGAAGGAATACGATACCTTTTGGTATTCCAGGTCGAGTAACGGTAAATGTTTTACCGCCCTGTGTTAATCCCTGAACAAAAAGGGAGTGTTGAGATATTTTTTCTGTGCAGGCATTTAAAATGGCAGTAAAATTACGGGTGAACCCAGAACTTATATTATATACAATTCTCAACAGGCCCCTGGTCTACTTTCTTTCTTTCTTTCTTTCTTGTAATCAATTATTTTCATGTGTATTAATATATTTTTTCATGATAACGTAGTCCGTTGCTTATGAATGAGAAGTAAAAGAATTTAATTTTGAATGGTGACATTATTTAAAAAGGATAAAACGTACAATTATTCCACAAAGATTTGACTTTTATATAAACATTGTATTTATATAAAAATACGTCAATCTACTTTCCTTATAAATCAAACGGCAACATGTGTTTCTAAAAGACAATTGATACTTTAGAAAGCCAAACAAGGGATTCGGGAAATGTTTGCTGATGATACTCTTGAACAGGTGACGAGATTCTGTCTACACTCCAACCAAGACAAAGTTCAGCAAATACGACTGCCTATGAAAGTAGAACAACCAAATGTTATTTTGGTGATCATAATAAAGCAAGTTTTGATACCAAGAGTCGTTCTTTCTACACCTGTACCCAAATCGGGACGGTACTTTTATGTATACAGTTTTCAAAAGTCTATTATATCAAAACTGATGCTAGTTTGGAGAAGAAATTTAATCAGAACCCTCGTCGACTCTAAAATATTTCAAGTATGCATATGTTCTGCCGATATTGATCGTTTATCCCGAAATATTCGCCAAAATACAGGAAGTGCCCTTTCGGCGTACACTAACGCCGGTTCAATGGCCTACGTAAGTCTGATGTAGTTTCGTGTTCTTTTTATAGAACCACGCGCCCGAAATATCAAATTGAGATAGAAATGAAAAGTGGATAGTATCTATTGATGAAAAATGATCAAACATTTTTGGAACTGATAGTATGGTATAAAGAACATTGATATTCATCTAAAAAGTGTCCCTTTTTGGGTACCGTGACGTTAGCGTACAAAGGACCGCATGCTGACATGTAGAGACAATTACAGTTATAGTCCACGTCAGAAGTCAAGCCTCAGAAGATCTAATCAAAGTACTGAAAGTACTGAAAGCTAAGGCAAAAGATATATATATTATTTTTGGAATGGAGAACAAAATAAAGACGAAGTTCCCATCATATTGTACAGAAGGATTTACTGTTAATTTGTTATGAATCAAAGTTTTATGTAAAAGTGTACCACTGTGAAGTTATTCTTCTTGTGTGTACAGTATATCTTTATAGGTTTGTCAGAAGAGTGGTACCAAGTTTCCTCTAGAATATATCATTTTAAACCTTTGGATAATTAATTTGCATAGGAATTTGGAATTGCTTCCCTTTGTCCATACAATGTATTTCATAGAACATTAAAAACTGAAACTGGCATTTACCCCTTTGACCAATACCTGATTATTTTAAACCATTGAATAGATTATGCACAGATTGTGAACATCTTTGAACTTTGCCTTTGTTGTTGAATAAGATATCAACCCTTGCCTTATCTAACAAAGTTACTTGGCATAAAACCATTGACCAATCAGAGTACAGTATGCTAATTAATTAGGCATGGATTTCACTCAACTTTGAACTTATCGTCTAAGTTTGTATATTGATCAATATATATTCAAGCAAGTTATCTTGTAAAGTGTGCACATCGACCAGGGTTGGCATGCTTTTTAATACGTGTGAATTTTGTTCAAGTTTCAATTTTGCATCAGTCAGTGTATATTGTTACAGAACAATATTTATAAGGATGTTTACTTGCCGAAACTAAATTGTGGATAAGCAAGTGGATTACTGCTACCCATAAATTTACAAGTCTCTCAATAATTTTGAAAAACTTTTAAATAAAGTGTTTTACATATTCACTGCAGTGAAAAGGTCTCTTCTTATGAAAAATGGAACTATTTTGAATCTGTGTTCCCATGAACAAATAATATAAAAAGCACTCTAATTCAATATGATACATTGTTGTATGTTTCAATATTGAATAAGATAAACAAAATATAAACATACATACTCACACACACACACAAGATTAGGAGAGTTACATTATTTTCCCTCTATTTCCATTGCATAAATTCTTCACAAAGAAAACAACAACTTTATAGCATATGTTCAGCTTTATCATCTTCATAGGCTAGCATTTGAAATAAGATGCACATATTAATTTCAAATACATTTCAAAAGAGTACTGCAAATGTACCAGCTAGAACACATACTATGTTATTACAGTTGTCATGATTGTTGGTTTCAGAACTGATAGCATTGTGCAACAAATGTTGACAACAGGACTTATTGAAAGTTGAGGTTGCTTGTGTATATGCAAACAGGTAGTGCATGATTTAATGTTGAGAATGATGGATCAAGGTTTATAAAATTTGGTTTGAATACTTAGTTAGGAATGCACTGACAATTTCTCTGTCACATGTACATGAACAGGTTGTGAAGCTGTAGCCTTCACCTTGACTGAATGAAATTGACCTTAAAACTGTCTTGAACAATTGATGTATGAAATTTAGAAATGAAGTTTCAAGAAATATGGTTGAAAACTTAAGAAATAATTGCTTTCATTGACATTGATACAATCTTGTGTGCTATCCCTCTCATATATCACACAAGATTTAATATCAAATGTTGGACACAGTAAAATCGAGCGAAGTTAACAAATATCAAGTTACATATTATAACTTTTATTTTATTTTATTGATATTGATCATAAGCATTGTTAAAAGTACAATGTATACCAGGGATCTTACATTTCTTTTACTACTTAACATTTGCGTTGACTTTTAATTCATTGGACAAAAACTAAAAGGAAGCCATGACCAGTATTTCTATCTTTAAAAACATACTTTTAATTTTTTTTCCAATTTGCTCCCACCACCCATAGTGTTATATTGATCAAAACAAACGTTGTTTCCAACATTTGTGCCCTTAGTCAGTAGTGGGTGTTCAATCACATTCATCAGGGTTTCAGCATCAAGTAGGGGCTGTTCAATCACATTCATCAGGCTTTCAGCATCAATATTCACAGATTCAATCTGTTCCAAGTAAAGATCACTGACTTCTCCATTAAGGAAAAGTTTGCGAGGAAAGCATTTGAACTACATTTGAACTATTCGCTGATGGAAGGATCTGTGGACTCGGCTTTCATGTGTCTGAGAGAAAATGATTTAGTCAGAGGTTCCTCCTCTATAAAGTAACTGACAGATTTCAAAATGTCATGTCACTGTTGGTATAGTTCTTGCAGCCTTTTGAAAAAGTTCATGAAGTCCTCAAAGGTATGAGAGAGTTGGTACAGTTCCTATTTCTCATCCTCCTTTCTCCCATCAATAACCATCCCTGTCTGTTGTAATATTGATTGCTTTCCCCCCCTAAAATAGAACATAGTTACCATATAATTTCTGCACCAGCAATAATGTTTAGAGATGATATTCAAACAAATAGGAGGCATAGCAATATGAGCTTGTATAGTGAGAAATAAGGCATTAAAGCTGAGGAGTTCATTAAAATGTTTCAAAAACATTTCAATAAGTCAATCTCTTTGGTAGCAGAACTAAATATAAACAAAATGTACATTAAATTCAACTTATAACAGCACATCATATGGGGGCTTAAGACATCTAATTCCTTAGGTGGTAAAACATGTGTACATAAAAAGGTACCAGTAAAAACAAAACAAAATTAGTTTAAACACACGCACTTAGATATTCACGGTTTTCATTAATACAAAAGATGAAGCAGAACATCACTCTCCCCTGGTTGTTTCCATAAAGAAGAAATTAACCAGGAAACATGGAGATGTCCATTGCACTCCTTTATTTTGCTTACAATGTGCAAATGTGCCTACTATGTGCTAATAAGCTTTCCATGTTATGGTTTTGTTTTTTATGTGCTGTATGCAAATGTTCTAAATGTGCTTAAATTACCATGTGCTGATGTGCTTACCGTGTTCAATGTGCCTATTAAGTGCTTTCCAAGTGATAAACTCTTTTTCTGAGCTTACAGTATACTACATGTACATACATGTTTTTATTTTATTTTTCCATGTTGTAATATTTTGGTCTCTGTTATTATACTCATGTTTTGTCTTTGTAGCTTATGTTGTATGTTTTGCAAAATGGACGTAAAATATATATTTTTGTATCTTGTACGTGCTCAAGGATTTTATCTGTAGTTTTTGGGACTATATATAGAAAAACTTTACCCCAGTATGAGGAATTGTTTTACACATTTATCATAAAACAAGTTATGTTCAGATTTCAGACAGAAGATACTCTAAAATTGTACAACTCAGAAAAGGTTGAAAAATATTTATAGTTCATTTTTTTCTGCTTAGAAATATTTAATCTCTAAATTACAAATGATAACTGTTTTAACAGGTCTAGTTTCCGAATTGGAAACCAAACCCTGTCTGACCTATAAATGATCATTATATAAGGCCAATTAAAAGTTTAAAACAAATATTGAGTTTATGCTAACCCCACAGATACTGGACACACTAATAGTAATATGATGTGTATAAACTATGATATATTATACACACTATACTTATTGGTGTGTTCGACACCAGTGTGGTTAACCAGACTTATCTCAGATTTGTGTTCTACAATACCCTTAAGTTTTTATATGCACTGTTAAAGTCAGAACTCCTGCTCTATATTAGCGCAGTAAAGATATTTTTCAAATTAACAATAAAATGCCTAGCTAATACATACCTACCCTATTTTTTTCTGATAGTAGAAACACAAGTAATTTGTTTGGCCTAATGTTTCTGTCATTTCATAATATTTAGAACTACTATACTTGTTTAAGTTTCCAAAACATCAAGTAGTATAACAATTGAAACTTCAATGAAAGCCAACATCACAATGAATCTAATAATACAATGTTTATAACATGTTTTTTTTTAACTGAATGAGAAGAAATGTAAGGCCAAATATCCTCACAAACAACGCTTAAGTGAAATCAGTTTGCAACTAAGCAGTTCGAAAATTTTGCAACACGTCTGGAGAAAGACGTTCCTCGTGACGCTGTAATTCACTAGAGTAAAACGTCCGTTTATTATGTTTGTTTTTGCATAATAACTGCTATACATACCGTAGAAGCACCTTCCTTTTTGTCATCGCCGCTGACAACATGCGCCATTCTCTGCGGCTTCGGCCGCATGCTTGGCCACAAGTCACCGAAATCGGGATACATAGCCTTATTTATGAATCAGTAGTAGGTAAACGTTGCAGAAGTGTATGTATATTGTTCATTGTCAATGCTGCTTAAACAACATGCCTAACATTAAGTCAACACTCGCCTGCATTTTCGTCTTTTCCGCTTCGCGTTGCGAATGATGTCTAGGCCTACACAAAACGAAAGTAAAATGTGCGCATGTCTAAATGTAAGGGAGATCACTCGTGTTTTCCCGCAGTATATGTCTGAAATCATTCCGAAGGTGTTGTTGTTTTTGTGTATATTGAAATAAAAGAGTCCTGTTATATGGTAATACTTCAATAAACGAAAAACACAAATCACACCAACAGACATATAAAATGTAGGCCTATCGGAGCATATTTTCGTTTCTGGCTGAGCTGTAATTAGCGAGAAGGCGATATAAAAATGCAATAGCATATCTTATGATGAAAATAGAACAAAATGATAATACTGCGAAGGTAAAAAAAGCCTTCAGGTTAGAATACCAATATGGAACTAGAGAAGGACAGTGGCTAGTTCTAACATGATTCCCGGTCTCATCTGCCCCGGCCGGTTGATCCCATTTTAGTTAGGCAAGCCTGGTGTGAATCACACGGAGGCGATTTTAGAATTAATTGACAGGATCCGTATCCATTAATAGGTTTGTAATATGAACTTTTTATGTTGATCTCCTACATAATTGTAAGTTATACTCCGCCTTATATTTCGTTAAATTATCAAGTTTACGTAACAAGTGCAAGCGAAATCCTAATTGACTGCCATGTTGGAAACTTCCTCAATCTTTCCGATATAGGTCAGACGTCTAAATATGGGTGTCATGACCAAATATGGAAATTGTAGTAAACATGACCGCATCAGTAGTAATACTATATTTGGCCGTGAAGGCCATATAAGGAAACGGATAACATCACGCGTGATCTAACATGGCCGTCGTTTCTTTTTTTAGAGTTTTTAGTAAGGATTTGTTATTTTAACGATGAACGAATATGCAATATTTTGATAACATTATAATCATATGAAGCGTGAATCAGATATATTATTACTGATTAGCACTTTTGATTATCCTCAGTTAGTTGGAACAGGACCGCTTCATAGCTCTGACCACGCAATATATAATTGTAAACAGGGACGTAAATGTCACCAATTTTAGCCAATCACAGGACAATATTTCCGTGTAAAGGGTTAATCCAGCGACAGTTCCAAGAGTAAATACGAAGTTTTAGAAGGATACTTAGTTCTAACTAAGAATAAGATTATATCCAATGACGTTTGAGTGAACTTGAGTCCGTGGTAATGGATTTTATTTGCAGTTTGTTTAGTATTACTAGAAGGTGACGTTATGTCTCGTTTATGAATATCTGAGCTCATTAACTGAAGTATTTTTACCGGAAGTTGCGTGTAGCATGCATGACCTACATTCAAGTAGCAGTTCCCGATTGAGATAAACAGGGTGCATTTTCAATAAGAATACGACGTTGTGATAAGATCATATGTTCTATAAAGAAAAGTAATGATATTTACAAGCCATTCAAGTGCATTTGAGTCCAAAGTTACGCATAATAAAGACAGTAGGTCCGGTATATGATTCAATTTAGTACCAGTGACTACCGCTAGAGGCCGTCTGTGTGAAATCGACATTTATGAATATCTGAGCTCATTAACTAAAGTAATACCAATAGCTGGCGGCTAACGCCTTAGCTAAAAAAAAGTTTGAGACATTGTCAAGTAATTTCTTTAGTATATCATTGATATAATTTACAATCATAAAAATAGATTTTATTTCTACAAGCAGTGGATACAACTACTTGTTTATGTATTTTAGCTTTGTTGTACGTACAATCGTCAAGCACAAAATAAATGATTCTGTTTGGGATATGAAGACATTTTGCAATGGCTGTTGCTTGATGTGTCTCTATCGAACTTGCATGGTGACGATAAACTAAAGTCATGCCATTACGGCATAACGATAGATGGGGAGCAGATGTTGTGCCATCTAATTGATTAGCCACACATTTTGGGTGATTATACGACAGCATGTCCGAGAGATAAAGGTCTGACCTGAGAGGTGACCTCGACAATAGAGTCGTCCACTAGCACCATTCTACACACAAGCCCGACGTCCATCAGCGGCCACAAACATGCTTCTTTGTATAGCATTCATGTGCATAGCATGCTGCAATGCACTCCCAGGTAATCATAAATATTAATATTTATACAATATCATACCAACCGCTATAAAACCAAAAGATATTGCTCTCGTTTCATATTTATGTATTACTGGGTTATATGTTTGGCTTATATTGTCATTATGTTCAAATTTATGTTTTGTTTCTCCTTAGATTATACTATCTTTTCCTGTTCCTTGTTGCTTCTCCTTCCTTACTTTGTCTTCCTATTTATTTTTGCATGTTCCTTACATTGTTTTAGTATATCATGTGTCTGTGTTGCTTTCCTATTTGCCGTGCTTTGTCCTTGCTAGGTTATTGTCCCATTTGTCGTGCTTTGTCCGCGATAGATTATTGTTCCATTTGTCGTGCTTTGTCCTTGATTATGATATGTTGTAGTCCTGTTTGTTGTGCTTTCTCCTTTTGTAAGGTGATTTATTTTTTCCAGTTATTCTATCTTGATAAAGTGATTTTTTATTTGTTGTGCTTAGTCCTTGGTAAGGTGACATCATATTTGCAGTTATTCGTCCTTGGCAAGGTGATTTCCTATTTGTTGTATTTCGTCTTTGGTAAGGAGATTTGATGACGTGGTCCACACTGCCTTCGCCTTCTTTTTGTTGCTATGTTCATTTACTTATATTTGATTCCTTGTTGTTTTCATTCAAGGTTAGCTATTGTATACTATATCAACTTATATTAAGGGTTTAAAACCTCACACAATCAAGATCATACCACTTAGTGTGACAATAAGTATATTACGCACAATAGTTTCGACGCTGGCAGAATCATAATCTAAACATTGATATGTCACTAGCCTATTAAGCTGTTTGTTTACATACCTCCATAAATAATATCTTATTAATTGTAAATCAAATTCCACGTGCACCTTCCCAGCGATTAACAGAACACAAGTAGTAGCTTAAAAGAGTACTTTATGAAATCTAAGTTTTTAATACGATTGCCTATTGAGGATTTTTACTCAAAATATTTAAATTGTATCATTATGTGTCATTGGATATACGACGTCATTTGGAATTATCGGATCATATGGTGCGATATCCTTCAATCAACAACATAATTATGGATTAAATACTACCAGCACTACCCATCCTTTAAACCCTACACGCCACTGCCGTGATTTATAGCAACAGACAACCCACCACAGTTCATTTAGCATAGGTTAACCAGTGCTTCTTTTCACAAATTATGTGAAATGCCCTACTGGTATGTAATGAATAATTAGGGTTAACGTAGTGCACTAAACAGTAACTATAGAGAGTCACATAAAGTTAAGAAACATTCGAAAGATATAACAGCTATCTAAGGAATCATTAACAGTTGATCAGCGTCTTTTATTTGTGTAGGAAAATGACAGTTAATATAACTGGTCTTCAGAAAATCAAAATATTTTCTCTCCTAAATAAATATAATTGTTCCGGGTCCTTTACCTGGCTAAACATACGTTTTCCGTTATCTTTCGGATAATCTTATATAATTATATACCTGTGTACAGTATTTAGTCGAATTATTGGGATTACTCGCCAATATGGCAATTATTGTATTGACGGTGTTTTGCAATTTGCTCACGTAACATCTTCTCACATGGTTTATGACCTACTACGAGAAAGTTAAGACTAGTTTTATATGGCTGAGTGTGAATTAAATATTGTTTGATGCAAAGACAATAAAAAATACGAAATGCATTAGACTAATAAAAAAAGGGATTTCGTATTACTTTCTGCTTCTCGTAGATGTTAAATTGTCGTTAACTATTCTTGGTCTTTCCTATTTTGTCACCCATATTACTACTTAAGAAATCTAATATGCATTTTTATTTCAGCGTTCAAACGGGCTTCGTTCGACCCCAACGCCATCTATCAACAGCAATCTCAGGCAGCTCAGTCGTTTCTGACAGGGAGTTCAAACAATGTAGCATCTCCAGGGGGAAGTAACCCCGCAAGCCCTTCCGGTGGTAGTAGTGGATCTTCACAGTCGGGCGCGAACAGTGGGAGCATTTCCGGAAGTTTCGACCCAAATGCTCTTTTCCAGCAACAAATGCAACAAGCTCAACAGTTCATGCAATCAGGTGGTTCAAAGAGTCCATCTTCGAGTTCTAGCAGTTCATCATCAGGAAGCAGTTCCGGTAGCAGTGCTGGGGGGTCTAGTAACAGCTTCAATCCTAACCAAATGATGTCAGGTTCTTCATCAAGTTCTTCTAGCGCTTCATCGATGGGCAGTTTTGATCCAAACTCACTTAATAATCAAATGATGCAACAGGCACAACAAAACATGAACAATGGAGGTGGGAGCAGTAGTGGAAGTCAGTCTTCCTCGAGTGGATCCAGTTCAGGATCTAGTGGAAGTTCGAGCAGCTTTGATCCTAATGCTCTGAACAACCAAATGATGCAGCAAGCTCAACAAAACATGAACAGTGGAGGCGCTAGTAGTGGTGGAAATCAGCCCTCTTCAAGCAGTTCCAGTTCAGGATCAAGTACAGGCAGCTTCAATCCTAATGCTTTAAACAACCAAATGACGCAACAGACACAACCAAGTAGTAACAGTGGAAGCAGCAGTAGCAGTGGAAGTAGCGCAAGTGGGGGCAGCAGTAGCAGCTTTGATCCAACATCGATGAACAACAATATGCTTCAGCAAAATATTCAAAATATGCAGCAGCAAATGTCTTCAATGTCTGGCGGAAGCGGATCAGGAGGTAGTTCTAGCCAAATGATGTCACCAAGCAATACAATGGGTGGAGGTGGAAGTTCATCATCTATGGGAGGATCTTCAAGTTCATCAGGAGGTGGATCAGATCAGATGATGTCGCCAAGCAGCATGACGGGAGGTAGTTCTGGAAGTAGTGGGAGCAGTAGTAGCGGCTCTGGCGGAGGTAGCAGCAGTAGTTCTGGAAGTTTTGATCCGAATGCTATTAACAGTCCCGATAAAAACAAAATCGATCCAAGTCAATTCCTGCAAAATATGGGAAGCAGCGGTGGATCTCCAAGTTCGAGTGGCGGATCATCAGGGGGCAGTTCCAGTCAAATGATGTCACCAAGCAATATGATGGGTGGAGGTGGAAGTTCTTCATCTATGGGAGGACCTTCCAGCTCATCCGGAGGTAGTTCAAGCCAGATGATGGGAGGAAGTGGAGGAAGTGGAGGAAGTTCCCAATCTACGGGAGGATCTTCATCTGGAAGTGGTTCAAGTCAGATGATGTCACCTAGTAACATGATGGGTGGTGGTTCTGCGTCCAACAGTGGGGGCAGCAGCAGTGGATCAAGTGGAAGTTCATCAAGTCCAAGTGGCGGGTCAAGTCAAATGATGTCGCCAAACAACATGATGGGAGGTGGTTCTTCGTCCAGTGGAGGCGGGTCAAGTAGTAGTGGAAGTAGCAGCAGTTCTGGAAGCAGCAGTGGTGGATCTGGCAGTGGCAGTGGTGGTTCTGCTAGCTTTGATCCAAATCAACTTAATCAGCAAATGATGGCCTCTTCCAGTATGACAGATCCGTCAAAGTTTACGAGTGGAGTAAGTGCTGGAAGTACATCAGGATCACTTGGAAACGGAATGAAATTTGATGTTCTCGATCCCAGTCAATTTGTTGGATAATTAAATAAATGTTTAATGTCAACAGTTCTTTTTTATTATTATTCTTTCAGTAGAAATTGAAAACTCCATTATAAGTACATTTAAATCTGTCAATGATTTAGGAGTATGTGTGTTTGTATGTGTCAGGGATAATATTGTTTTCTAAATGTCGAAGATACTCTGTTTCAGTGTATGGATGATCTGAAACAGATTGGTAGTAATACTGTCAACATCATAAATTAAATGCATTAAATAAACCTTAAACATTACAGCATGATTTGGCAACAACTGATCAAGATAATTGTATCCAAGGTCAGTCAGTAATCAGGGAAACAAATATGTGCAAAACATTCAAACCGCTTAAAACAGGTACAAGTGGCAAATGACAATGTTTGTGCACCTTGAACTAACTACATGAAACGTGTTCAACACTGGTAGGCCAAATAACCTATAACAGAATACACATTTCACATAAAGTCCTATTTCAACACCAGGTTTGAAGGTTACGGCGAGTGTCTCGTGTCTCGTGTCCCCATTCAAAGACCTTGTCTGATAAATCTTAAGCCAGACGGTTCTTTTTAGTGTCACACAAAATCATTTTCATTTGGTTTAAACACAAGCACCAGTTCTAAGGGAGATAACTTCTAGAGGACATAACAAGACAAATGGTTTAAATCTTAAAAATGAAACTCAACATTTTTGTCACAAGTTCTCAATTATCCAATTTTTAACACACACCAAGAAACTTTCTCTGATGAACATACAACTTTCTCAAGAAGAAACGGCATAGTCAGACTTTTAATTTCAAGACGAAATTCAATAATACCATAATTCTGTCAAAGTATCAATCACAAACTCATTCATTATGCTTACAATTAGTTATAGAGTACACATGAGTGAAACGTGAATGAGCAAAGTTAAGTGACTGGGAAATATAAGTGATATAGTTAGATTTTTCTCCAGTTTCACGGTCATCATCACGGTATACATACAGGTATCTACACAATACACAAACAACAAGAGAACAGGTCATTATACTTATTCACTGTTTAACGACATTTTCAACCTCTAATATTTTTGTCATTATACAAGGTAAAAACCTGTAATTTTGCATCTAATTTTACTCTACTAAATATTTTCTATCTGGAACTTTTGAACTCATATTGTGGCTGAGTTTTAAAAATACTCGGCTAAAAAACACAAAAAAATAAAATTTGCACTTAACACTGATTAAGGTAATCACCTTTTGAACAACTGGGTCCTGATATGTATTCCTAACGAACAAATTAAATCTAAAAGCTGAAAATGTGCTAGTACATGTATCAAATAATTCAGCAATATGATTGTGCATTTTCCTGTAATTCTATATGGAAAAGTTAAAACATGTCAACCTATTCTTCAGAAGTGTTCATTAAAAAACTTTAAAAACTTATGCCCCGGATGGGAGGATGGGCCCAACATAACATTGATTTATTTTGGACATGGGATATGTCATAGCAAATAAAATCAAAATATTTCGTCATATTTTTCAATTGTCTCTTGATGATAAATCCTTATTTCCTCTATTTGGCCCAATCCTTGTACCTCAGAGGCAGACGGGTGATAATCACCATCTTTATTTATTCAAAATAGAATTCATTTCATTCAAAAGTAGTGTTTTTGGAAATAATATTCTTTTCCTCTATTGGGCTCTTAGTTGGTAATCATCTGTCTTCTGCAGACTTCAATGATCTAAATAAAACCCAATTCCCCTTGCCCAGGGATACTTAATACCAAGTCAAACTCTGGTAACCTATATGAAGGAGCAGTCTTTCAAAGCTTTTAAAGATTAACATCAATTTTCCTTATTTGGTCACGCTCTTTGCACCTTGTGTCAAGTCTCACACTTTTTTTCTTCAAATTCAATACCCTTAGTACAGGAATGCTTCATGTAAAATGTGTGTGAGGTCACATCTCTCCTGAAATAGCTATTCTTTGTTAAACCTAGACTCTTCTTCAATAGTTTTACATCTCTGAGGTCATAACTCTCCTGGAATGGCTTCAACTCTATGAATCTGTGATACCATGCTTCTTTTAGATGGTTTTAGCAGCTATAGCTGTGTGAGGTCACACTCCTCCAGAAACAGCTTATTTCTATTGGTTTAGGCAGAGATCTGACATGGGAATTAAGATCTTACACAAATGGATCTTGGTGAACACTATCTCCTGGTGGCATCCATAAGCTGGAGAGGGAGCAGTGCTCTTGATTTATTGGTCTCTGCTATTTCTCCAGAAACCACCATTTCATCAAGGATCATGTGGATCTTGTCCATATTATATACAAACTGGGAGGTTAAGAAAAAATATACAATATTACAACAGTATTACCTGGAATGATCTGAATGTGCCAGCAAGAATTCAATGAAACTGTGAAGAGCTTTATCCCTTTTTTCTTTTCTATTTAAACAATATAATGCTGAAACTTTGAATGGCAAAATGAAATTATCAGACATAGAGCGCTCTTTATGATACATTTTCATCAAATATTTGCCAGGTCAAAAACACAATTAAATCTCCTTGGGAATTAATGCATACTCGTTATTAAATATGGTAAGTTATCCTCGGTGAAACCATATTTTAAAGCTATTTTGTCCAACTGTCCTTATGAACACAATTATAAGTTGCCAAAAAGCACCATTTTTTAGTATCATATGTAGAAAACAAAATAGTACAATTATGTTAAAAAGGATACATCCTCCTCTGACTGAAACAAGAAAAGGCAACTCAATTAGAATAAATTATCATTATGTCGTTATGACATTTACATCTTTCAACATCACTTGCAATAACAGGGGTAATATACGGTATGATATTTTGTTTTATCAGATGATATACATAGACACTGTACAATTGATACAATTATGACAGGTAGTTCATATATTAAACACCTAAATATGCTTTCTAATTAAAATACACATAACTATGGTGAAGTTTCACCATATAATGTTTAGTGGTAATATAGACATTTTTGAAGTAGTATTGTCCAAAGTGGTACAGATCATGTGTTAAGTATATGACTTACTTAATTATCGTAGTAAGTGAAATAATATTCAGTCATTCAAAAGTCAGTTAGGAGGACCTTGACCTTGACATACTCTATATTTTGTTGGGGGTATAAAATGGAACAGTACATAAACATCATACTATCAAATTGAATTCATGTTTTAATACAAAATAATTAAGTGTTTCGTCAGAAGGAATATTTTCTTGTTGTACTCACAACTTGTTCGAAATACTTGATGACTGTTTCAACAAAATTCTGTAGGACTTCCATCACCGCTAGTTCATTCTGCAACAAAAAGTACAAAAGCATGTGTACATTTTGTAAAATACTTCCATCTTTTATAAAATAAGGTTATTATACCATGTTATTTCAGAACTCTGTTGTATTTTTTTAAAATTATTTTTCTTTTCTTTACAAAAGAAAAAAATACTTAGTGAAATATACATTCTATCACCATGTTCCAACACTATGATTTAGTATCACATATATACTCATCCATTTTTGAGTCTGTTGTCCAATCCTTTGGACATTTAACCAATGTTCTTGTCAAAAAAATGTTGAAATAGAAATACTCATCCAGTTCAATGTATTTGGTGTGGAGGAGAAAAAGGCAAAGAGGCAAGGACTGAAAGGGATACATTGGACAGGATAGGATTGAGGGGAAGAAAGTTTGAAAATGGTAAGGTGATAGGGCTGAGGTGATAGACAAGAGTGGGAAGACAAAATGGCAGATTGGCTGGTAGCTACCATAATATATGTAGCTTAATTCAGACATTGAGATAATTTTGATATAATATTGTGTTAGAGGAGGCCTAGTATTAATATCAGTGCTAATCAAATAGCTAGAAGAACAATCAGTGTTCTCGCTAAGTTGGTTGACTTGAAAAGAACAGCAAGTTGAAATCTCACAATTTGACCTATATATCCTATATATATATATATGTCCCCCCCCCCCCAGTATGTGTATTCTGAATAAACAGATGGTTTAATTGATGAAGAGCAGGCTATTTTTGCCGGCAACCAGCTTTTAATGAGAACACTAGCTGACAATTGTGTGAGAACAATACATATATGTTTCCATGACTTATTAGTATTTAGTTCGGTTTAGGATAAAGTCATTACCTCAGTCAATGATGTGCCAGCAATAAAGATAAGATTTGTGTAGAGTCTATAAATCAGCATAGTATCTTGGTATTCGACAAACCCCTCCTAAAACCAACAATTAAGTAAAGCAATCATTCAATTTAAGGGAAAGAGCAGTTAAACAATTGATCATTTACAATGGTAAAAAAATGTATGGCTTTCCTTTACATGAGAACGTACTACATTCATCTGAAATACTTATGACAAATGAAATCTGTTTCAGAACAAAACTTATTTTAAAAGAAAAATTCTAATTACATTAAGTTGGTATGAATTGTGGAAATGCTTAGATATATTAATCAATTAACTTCTGACCAGAAAACGGCTTAAATTGAAAGGTGTAAACAAAAGGTGGATGTAAATTAATTCTCCCATACCTGTTTCTGATCTTTCAAGCACAACCTTATCACGTCTTGTTCTTTTATAGACCGTGACTTCAGGCTGTCACTGCCAAAGAATCGGCACAACCGAAGTTTTCCCATTCGGTTTCCCACCAAAACGAACTTCATTATATCTTTGAAGATGATGCTTATCTTTATCCTTCACCCCAGTTTACATTTCTTAGACTGCATTTATCTGAAAATATAAATATAGGGCGACAAAAAAAAGAAGTAGTTTGAAATTATGGTACGACGTTGCAGTTTCTCAAACAACAAAGTAAATACAGACAAATGTAGTTTGGAGTGATGTAATAAAGGACTATGTATGGTTTGGGCCTGTTTTGGCCCCCAAATGCATCAAAATTCAAAACCTTTAAATGAACTTTAAAATTACTGTTTCTTTAATTTCGAATACTTCCCAAATACTATTATGAAAATATTTATCTATATTTCTAATTATTGTTGCCATGGTAACAAGTTCAAATTTGCATAAATTAGAAAAATTTGAATATTCAGTGCATATTAATTGTGATATTTTGCATAGTTTTTCTCCTAGAAACTATAGAACACATGCTTGAACAAACTTAATATCAAAGGATAATGTGTAGGCACCTGTAATACATATTTAGGAGAAATATAAAGCTTGTTCAAGAGTGCACTCTATGGTAGCTAAGAGAAAAACTAGGTGAAAACCTGTCAAAATTGACTGAATAATCAAATTTCAATAATTTATGCAAATATGGCCTGGTTACCATGGCAGCTAAAATTAAAAACACAAATAAATATTTACATAATAGTACTGGGGAAGTATTCAAAATAAGAAACATTCGTTTGAAAGTTCTATTGTAGATCTTTAATTTTGATGGATTTTGGGGCCAAAAAAGGCCCAAACCATACATAGTCCTTTCTTCAGTTAGTTATAGGACATATAATCTGTTTAAGATTCAAGGGTATGATTTAGTACATACTTTTACTTAGAAATGTAATATAACTATAATTCATATAAAAAATAGAATTATCTAATTATGTTATGTGGTTATATTGATTGAATATATTTATGTCAAAGTTAAGGACACACACAGTGAATTACTTAAATTGGCAATTACTTACATTTTATATAGCATGTCTTTTAGAATCACTATGAAGTGAAATTTGTCCATGATGTCATAATTGTTTCATGATTACATTTATTGTTAATTGTACTTATATTAGGTGACGGCAGACTAACTGGGATTTTTACTTCTACCAAAAAAAGGATGACGTTTCTCAAGAGTTCCATTTTTGCCATTTTGCTTTCTTGAAGTTACTCACCCTTTTACTTTAGCAAAGTAAAGAGTTATATAAAGGAAATTTCTTTATCATACTTTTTTTTTTTACAAAATTACTGCCATTGTGTTTCCAACAATAAAATAATCACCCATTTCTGCAAAATCAATATTATTTGGGAGAAGAAAAAAAATCAACTATTCAAACTCCATAAAAGGCATGCAACCTTTCATTGCTTCATATGAGTATGGAGGAAATAACATAAATTAGCAAAAATATAACTTTTCATGATCTGTGAAATAGAAAAAAGGGTGGGACTCTACCCAACTTCACCATAAGAGGGGAGAGAACTCGAACATGAATTTTCACTATGAATAAATTTTAATGAAAATTACAACTTCGGATGTCGTGCTTTTTCTGAAATTAAATATACAATTAGTTTCGGCAAATAATTGAAATGAACCGGGTTTATTTTCGTGATATCAGCTTCGTAGGATACTTATGTGAAGATAATGTAACAGACTGACACTGACAGGCTCATGTTCCCTTGCAAGGCCTATTTTCACCTCAGCAAACAATGTGCAAGAAGGTTGCTCATATCCCTCGGAAACAAACAAAATATGAATGATGTGCATTTTGCGAAAACATTAAACAACAAAGGACTTACATATCGTATTGATGCAATGATTAGGTTACAGTATGAATCATTTCCAAATGGTGATTTGCCTTTATTATTGTGGGGAAAAGGGTGGAATCTATTATTCGTTCGGAACAACTTTAAGAATTTACAATAGAGTGAATTTGAATGAATAACTCCAGAAAGCTCCCGTGTGAAAAATTTCTTTGACGTAATTTTCATTGCAGCGCCATCTGTTGGTTTAAAAACTGTAATGGCGACCATGTAAGATGATCGAAGAGGGTCCTGGGTCTCAACACGGAGGGCAGGTCGGCCCATTGTCAGGGGCTATAGGAATGATGACGAAACAACAACAGGATGATTTGGGGCAGCGGCCGCAGTATTCTATGCCTGGAATTTTACATTTTTTGCAGACAGAATGGGCTCGATTCGAGATGGAGAGATCACAGTGGGAAGTGGAACGGGCAGAACTTCAGGTGAAAATGCGTGCTATTTTATTGTACAGAGATATTGCACGTAAATTTATGTGAAATAAACATTACACATTATAAGAGTGTGTCGATTAAAGTGATAAGCATATCAAATGAAAGTTTTTGGGTACAACAACAGTAAAATTGTTCAGTCTCAGCAGTCGCCATATTTGATTTCAATATGGCGGCCAAATAATTTTGACATTTCGCACTAATCCGAAAAGAGGATGAGTTGTGACAGTTGTTTGTGCCTCTCCCGGGTGAACCCATCGCCATTTAATTGTACGTGCGAGAAAGAGATACAATGTACAGTAGCATTTATTGATTTGAAAAGAATACCCTAAGATCATTGGTTTATTGTCATTTTTGTTGTGAATGGAGTTTACACAGCAATGTCAGTATGCATATTGACAGTCTGCAGAAAAATATAAATACTGGTAGCATTCTTTTGTAGGAACCCAGTTTATGTTAACACAATGTTGATATTGTGATAGGGGAGAATTTTGTAGCATCAAACATGTCTACCCTGACTCCCTCTTAAAATGTAATGACTTGTGAAATATTGACCAACAGAAAGTAAAATAATGACATCTTATACCAAAATCGAATATATGTTGTTGGATTTCATATGCAGATACAATTGATATTAATGATTGTGAAGAGGAACTATCGGGGTCCTTTCAGAAATTAATCTGATATTCCCTAATTATAATTAAAAATAGCTTTGAAGTGTCATAGGTAGACCACTTTATCATTTTGTGAGTTTAATACCACATTTAAATTGTTGACATTAAATAAACATAAATTCTTATATAATTAATATGCAACAAAGAGTGAATGAAAAATAATTCACAAGAATTTTCATCTTATTTCATACAGGGGCCTGTGCTTGTTGATTTTGGGGGAATATTGCCTACAGAAAGCATGCTTTTGGAAAGTGATTTTTGCATTGATTTAATACAGCAGAAATTGCCCAGATGAAGGGGTCATGCATATACACTGTAATTCTTCTAATTCACCTTCAGAAACATCGAGTTTACATGTAAAAATATAAATGTTAGGACAACTAAGACCTTAATTGTTTTGAACATCCTGGTTATCATTTGAAGTCATTGTCAAATTGGTTCATCCGTATAATACCTGTTAGCTTTAATGCACTTTGGATGATGGTCATGTGATTTGAATGAGGTTGGCATATTTTTACTCTTTTATTCAGTTTTGTCACCCAGTGAAAAGGAGAGTGAATGAACATACCTGAATCTACGAGTCTCTAGGAATTTATGAGTAATGGCTATTTGGCATGGTCAACAACTGGAGATTTTCTGGAGTAGACAACATTATAAATAAAAATGTAAACCGTACCAATTTCTTTATTTTAAAATAATGATAATTTTTGTTTTTTGCAGGCAAGAATAGCATTTCTTCAAGGAGAAAGAAAGGGACAGGAAAATTTGAAACAAGATCTGGTTCGCAGAATCAAAATGTTGGAATTTGCACTGAAGCAAGAAAGGTAGATATGATTATATAATGATCTTATTTGCATGTTGTATTCATTCATATGTAAATACGTATTAGGGTTTCTATTTTCATGAATACTACCTTTGTGCTTTATATTGTTATAACAGTGAATATACTGGTGTGGAAAATTAACCAAATTATATCAATGGAATAAATAATAAGTTAATGTAATATTATAGTATTTCCCTTTGACAATAAAATTTTCTTTTGTTGACTTGCATATTCTACATTAACCTAACTACATAAAATTTGAATTAGTTTATGACCGTGATGAATATCATAAATGTTGGTTTAATTTTTTCCAGAGCTAAATATCACAAGTTGAAATATGGCACAGATTTGAATCAAGATGACCTCAAACCTCCATCTCTGGACAGGAAAAATGAAGGTACAATATGCATGTGATCATATGTAATAAAACAGAATAAGCTCTTATAGAAAAGGTGAATGGTAGATCAGTGTAAATTTGTATAAAAAAGATTGTCGTTAGTTAAGATAATAAGCTCTCAATCTTGTGACATGAGGTATGTGTCGTAACTAGAGGTGTCACAATTCACCGCGATGCACTTGTACCGCGATTATTTATGTTCGATTTGATTCACGCTATATTTTTCCCGATTTTCGATGCGTCACAATCTGAATATTAGTGTTTGCCGCTTCAGCCGAAACATCTGTGAGACGTTCAATTTTATTGGCTAATCTCTAAACCCTCAACCAATCGTCTACGAGGATGCAATTTTCACAAAGCATTTATAACAAAATGTCGGACCGCCGTAAGGAAATGAAAATTTCTGATGCTACAGCAAGCAATAAAAAGTGTTGAAACACTGCGGTTTTACGTGTATCGACGGCTTATATACCACATTTTGTTTATATTTTAAAATAAAGGTGTATCGAATCGAAATAATCAAATCGTGGTACAAATATCGAGATACGTATCGTATCGTGGGTAAGTGTATCGTGACAGCTCTAGTCATAATGGTTGGGTGGACAATCATAAGGTTTGGTTGACATGTATATTGGCTCGAATTTATGTTCATTGCAAAGTGTCTAAGAGTCGCAATCATTCAGATGTATGTATTATTTCTCCCCCATTTTCCTACTTTATTTGTTCTCTTTCTGGAGATATTGAATAAACTTGCGTTGATTCCAATAACTCATGACTGATTAATCTGTTGGGGATGTTGTGACTGATTGAGATACAATTAATAACCTTTATGTGAACTGTTACCACTCAAAGAATTGCATTTTTGTAATTCAGGGTTCACCATAAATGTTGGGTTTGTGGTAGGTTTGAGTATATATATATATATATGTATTTTGATAAATGCTGTTGCGACTTGTGAGAAATAGGTTTTTCAAAGGTCCCCACACTCATGAATATGTTAATGTTTACCAAATTCAAGAAAGTTAGTTTAAAGATTTTATGATTACCAAATTCAAGAAAGTCAGTTTAAAGATTTTATGATTACCAAATTCAAGAAAGTTAGTTTAAAGATTTTATGACACTTTGAAAAAAACTCTTGTGTTTTGAAAAGATGATCAACTGATCATACAGTATTTTAAACTAAAGATAATTAAACTGATTATACAAAGGAAAGGAATGACACTGTTAGATTAAATTGTTTCACTTCTAGTTTCCTTTAAATGTCAGTTCTGTTATGTGCACTTCTCTATATGTGGTAAATGGTGATTTCATATAAATAAAGAAAAACAAATGTTTGATATAACATTATCATGTATACGAATGCAAATTCTACATCTGTGTGTATAGCCTGTGTCCATGTGACATTAGAGCTAAATAACTTACACAAAACACAACTGGAAGGCTTACTGCTATGTGCATTGCACCTGTGCCAAATTTCAGTCACTGTTATGATAATTCAGAATAAAATGATTCAATAACTTATTTTCCAGGTAATTTTCAGGTTTTTGAGATATAAAAGGAAATAATCATGACAGACCTGAGTTATGGGGAATATTGAAACAAAAGGTTTGAAAAAAAGGTTTTACCTATGTACCATAGCTTTCATTATAAAAAAAATAATTGTATGAATATAATTAGTAACCCAGTATAATGCCAATTTTCAAATTTCTTAAACAGATGAAAGTATGGATGGAGAAGTGATAACACCAAACAGCAATGTGTCCTGGCGACAGGGTAGACAACTTCTCAGACAGTAAGTTATGCATGTGTATTTAAGTATATTTAATGTTATATACTCTACTTCATTGATAACTTTTCTTGGTGCTGAAACATTTCCAGATTTCTTTTAAGACTCATAAAATAACTGCAGTAAATAAAAGGTTTTGTATACATTATTTCTTTGTAAGGTTGTTATCTTTGGAATATCAGTCAGTTCGGATGAATACATATTTTTCAGATAGAAAATGTCTTTAATATTGGTGAAAGTCATCAGATAGTTCAAGGAAATTGGTTTTACACACATAGGTACAAGATCATAAATGTGAACATTGATTTCAACGTAGTGCATTTGTATTTACAGATATTTACAGGAGATTGGCTATACTGACACCATCATCAATGTTAGATCTGCTCGAGTGAGGTCCTTACTGGGTCTCCAGGGAAATGCTGTGGAGAATGAAGCTGAAGGTGCACAGCCAGCCTTAGTTAATGGAGAGCCTGCGGCCTCGCGCAACAATGACCAGAGCAAAGCCAGGTACAAAGGCCAAAAAATGCATGCCATGATCATTATTTTAACTACAGGATTTTATTAATTCTACATTCATTTCTATTCTTGCTCAAAAAGGTATTTAAGTTTGGTGTATGTATGCTTTTTAAATCACTGACATAAATATGAAATATTCTCTATAAGATTATCCTTTATATGTTTCATGCAAGGGGTCAGTGTTGTTAAATGTTTTAAAGTTAAAAAACAAAAACCTGCAGAGAATTTGAATTCATCAGGCTAATAATTAGTTCAAAAGTTAAAGCAACGGAACCTTGATTTGTTTAGCTATCTAAAGGCTGTTCAAGAATTAATAGCATGGGAGGTGTTGAAGGTACTGTTTCAAAGGCCAAACCACCTATTATATATTAAAGCGGATTATTATATATTAGGAATGGAAGGCAGATCTGAATTAAACCACAACACCTGTAATATATTAAAACAGGTCGACTCCCAGCCCACACATAAGATAAATTATGGAATAGCCCTAGGCCTACCTATCAATATAAAACAGATTATTATATATTAGGAATGGAAGGCAGATCTGAATTAAACCACAACACCTGTAATATATTAAAACAGGTCGACTCCCAGCCCACACATCAGATAAAATATGGAATAGCCCTACCTATCAATATAAACAGATTATTATATATTAGGAATGGAAGGCAGATCTGAATTAAACCACAACACCTGTAATATATTAAAACAGGTCGACTCCCAGCCCACACACAGATAAATTATGGAATAGCCCTACCTATCAATATAGACTGATTATTATATATTAGGAATGGAAGGCAGATCTGAATTAAACCACAACACCTGTAATATATTAAAACAGGTCGACTCCCAGCCTACACATAAGATAGATTATGGAATAGCCCTACCCATCAATATAAAACTGATTATTATATATTAGGAATGGAAGGCAAGTCTGGAATAATCCCCAATACCTCATAAATAATATATTGAACAGGTGACTCCCACCTCGCCCATAAAATAAATTAATGAATAGCCCTAACCATATACTACCAAGCAATGCCATAACTGTGGATGACACTTTGTCCTATCTGACTTGTACAGAAGTCTAGCAGACACTGATAAACAGGTCGATTTTGAAGTATGGCCGTTAACACTAAATAGGTCTGGAGTTGAATCAATGCCTTGTAATTTCTGGCAATCATTCTGAAGACCACAAATCATGTTATTGCAACATCTATTTAGATATTCATCTGGCTATTGATCCTTCTTCATTTTCCATGTTGTATTCTTCCCGAGCTTTGTTACAACTAAATGCATGTTTCATGGCAAATGTATTCACACCACCTAAACTTTGAATACACACTGTTAATACAATATGTTGACGGTTTTCTTTGAAGTACACCGTTAATTTCTATACTACACATTAATCATTTCTCAATAATCATTCTTTTCCTACTTAATTGAATTCTGGCAAGTTTCTCAATCATACAGCTGTATTATATATCATGAATGTGAAATTGTAGCACTGTGTAGCATCAATTCCATTATTCTTATAATATCTCAGAGAAACATTTATCTTGTTGATTGTGCGCTATTATAAATATGACTGCAATCCCCATTCAGATGAAAACAATTTGATAAACTTCTTATTAACATTTTTCCAACTTAATGGTAGGCCGATATACAATCACCATGAAAAAATCGTAGGTCTCTGGGAATCATTACCTTTATAGACCAAGTTGTCATTGAAGTTATTTCTTATGATGGTTATGATTCAATTTTAAATAAAGTATTTAGTGAAAAAGTGTTCTGTTTCATACCTGGGTCCATTTCCCAAAACCATGTGAAAAAAGTATTCTGTTTCATACCAGGCTCCATTTCCCAAAACCATGTGACAAAAAATAACCAAGATGTAGATGTCACAATTTGAATGTCCTAACAGAAAGGCTGTTTAAATATCTGATAAATATTAATTCATTTGTTACAGAAACACCCTGATCTTAAAGTATTTAGTTGAGTTATTTCTTAAAATATGAATTCATTGATTTTGTGCACTCTCCCCACACATATTTCAGCTTTCCTTTGTACTTGCAACTGTTCATAACTGTACATTATATAACAATTTTTTCTAAGAATATTAGTTCTGAACTGGTGTGCTTTTGAAATAGTGTATGATACTTGCATTTAGTACAGATATATTTGTGCAGATGTCCGTCTCTCTTCCTCTGATGCATGCTTCCTATCTCTTTGATCAGACCACCTAAGAAGGTGCCAGCTTCCCTTGTGGAAGGTGCTCTGATGGATAGTGAAGCCTCGGTCCTAGCTACCCTAGACTTTCTAGGCACAGAAAATGTAGTGGATGATGATGATGATGATGATAACCTCAGGTATGCCTGTGCATGTACTGCTCTTCACCATTCACTTGTACTGCCTTCTATGCCTGCATTTCTTCCTCATAAAAAGCAATCCTGTTACTCATGAAAAATATCTACAATATATTTAAATACAAGTGGACACCCTTACCACTCAAAATTGATGACTTGGTTCTCCAGCAAATTTTATGCCACCTGCCATTTTATGGGTAGCATTAATTAGCATTACCCATATCAGTCCCTTCCTGATTCACTGTTAGGACTTATTGCTATAGTGACCTCATTTTTCATGGGTTTGATAACATTTTGGACAAGGTTGAAGTAAAAGGATACCTTAAATGGGTTCGTTTTAGAGTTCCAAGTTCAAGGCTAAGGTTATGGAATTTCGAAACTTGTCAACCAACAAAGTGACAACACTCCTTAAGTAAATGTATTTGATAACAGATTTTGATCAAACTGTACTAAATATAAATACTGAAATGCTTCAAATGAGTTTGTAATTTAGAAACATCTTGCTCCTTCAATTATTTAACATTTAGAATGAGTCAAACTTGGTACTAAATTGTGTGTGACTGGCATATATTGTTCCATCCTTACTTGTTTAAATTAAATGACAATAAGTTTAAACGATTAAATATCTGAATGTGTTGATCTAGATGTGTGTATGGAATTTTCTTATGGGATTTTAAGATGTCAATCAAATGAACAGGAATGTACCATTCCACCAGTGTGAAGCCTTCTACTAGTAGATTTTATTTTGGGACCAGTGAAGATGTTCAGTTTATGCTATGAAAATAGAGGTCAGGTAGTAGAATTTGTATCATATCTACCTGCAGGCTATAACTCTTAATTTGAAATTATACACCGATGTGTAATAGGCACAAGATAGACATCATAAACAAACTTTAAACCTCAACTTAACCCTTAGGCTGCTACGCGCCACAATAGTGGTTTCGAAAAGTCAGGCGTCGGTGCTACGCACCACAATAGTGGCGTGCGGTCTGTAGGTTTTTGATCAGCAAACAGGAAGTGTGAAAGCGGACTGTTGCTATACCAAACCCGAAAGCGTATAGTAGAAGGTTTCTGATTGGTTGTTTTGTCATTACTTTCAATATTTCCGGCAATGTACCCTAGTAATAATCAAAGTGTGCGAGAGAATTTCAAATCGGAAAAAACATCATAAAAATGGCGGACGTGTAGATTGAAGTGATGAATATGATGGTAAACATTTATTCTCCAGCGTCACGTACGATGATAATAAAGGTTTTATAGGGTTTGACATGGTTGAAGTGAAAATACTTCGGTGTAACATAATATGTAACTTTCCAATGAACGGCTTTGTGCCCTACGCATACATGAAAATATCGGCGGACCGAGGCGCACATGTCGTCTGCAGGTGAGGCCGAATTGAACATTGACATTGATACGTTTTGAACCGATTGACTTCTTCAAATTATTTATCGATGATTTAATCATAAACTAGACTGTAGCTAAGATATATCTATATGCCGAATGTGACAATAAATATATTGAATGACGACCTGAAACCTGTAGCAAATCGCATGCAATTCTTGATGAAATACCTGACCTTTTTCCTGAGAATCTCCATGAACATACAGCATCTTATGCCATAAATGAAGTTTATAATCTCTGTTATCATTTTCCAATCACATTTGCTGACAAAAACAATTTTAAAATGGTCTTTCTGGTGCTTAAATCCGATTAATTAAAAGTTTCTTACCCTTATTACCAAATTGAAAACGTTAATATAAACTAGAGACAATAACGAACAATTTTCCTATAACTTTTATTCACATATAACAAATATTTTTCAAGTTATGCGCATTTGAAAAATTAAGTAAATTAATTTATATTTCAATAATTAATTCAGCAGTGGCGTTCCTTTACATAGAAATCAATGTATAGCAGCCTAAGGGTTAATTTTGCCACCAGATTTTTGGAACCTTTTGTGTTTTTAGAATCCCTTTTACATAATTATTTATTAAAAATCTGGGGGAAAGTTTTCAGATTGTAGAAAAAACCTTACTGTATTTGTCAGAGAATGCATGTCCACCCTTCCATAAATGTTTTTCCTACCTTGAAAGGTTTGAAGAACTCCTTAATCCTTTCACCCCTAGGTAACTTTTGTAGACTCTACCATACATTTATCTGGGATACTGAAGCTGTGGTGTATGTCTAAATATTTTATGTAGAAACCAAACAAAGTTTTGTTTCCCAAATTTTAATAGATGCATATTTTTTTCTTCAAATTATGATAAAACAAGCTTAAGGTAATATTCATTTTTCAAATAAATGCATAAGGGCTGGAGAACAAAGTGATTTATTTTTTCTACCCTAAATGTTTAACATCAAAAGCTTAAGAGGGTTAGTGGAGATAAATAAAGCGCCACGCCTGTACATGTGTTTTAAGTTTTTAAACTTTGACTATTTTTAGTATGTCAAAGTTTTGCTGGATACAGATTCTTGAAGAAAGCATCAAAACACAAAGATTGCCTTAATATTATTGCTGTATTCTTTTTCAAGTGCTGTAGTACTACAGTGTACATTGGATAGAAGATTATTTGAACGAACAGCATTCAATGTAACAATATCAAAATTTTACTTTATACAAACAATGTATGTATTAAACGTGTTGCAGTGTTGCAAGACCGATTGGCCCCTTTGTCAAGATATGAGTGATTTGTATTGTTTACCTATACAACGATGTGACACAACTGTTAAGTTCATATGTCACTTGACCTGAGATGTTTAGCATATCGATTATATACACACTTGAGTCGACAAAAGGACCAGTTGGCCTTGAAACATTGTGACATGTTTAATATTTACATTGTTTGTGTATAAAGTATAACTTTGATATTACATATTTCCAAACTGATGAATCTTATTAAAGAAAGTAATATTAGAGAATGTAATAATAATTTGCATATTCAAAATACTTTTCTTTTAGCGATGAAAATGATGATGGCATGGCAGCAGATGATGAGCATGAAGTGAGATTAGCAACAAAAAGGCCAAATATCAAGGTAACGGATCTAGTTTCAAAGATCAGCGTAGACCCAATCCTCTCTTCTCTCTCTGAAGGAGGATTGGAACATGAAAGCTATATATTCGTTGAGATTTATGAAAGTTATGGGATAACTTCTTTTGAAATGAAATGCAACATGGATAAAGAGAAATTATTTTATCAAATCAAAGTTTAAAATTAAATCCCAAAATCAGCATTTTAATGATAACAGTTGATATTTAATTGATAAGGGTTAAGGGTCTCGCTGGATTACAAACCAGGAAAACTTTGTTCAATTGCTTGTAAAAGTCTTGATAAAAAGATAATTATATTACAGGTGGATGGTCTAACTGGACTTGTAGATGACCGTGATGACGACGACCCAGAAACAGAAGAGGCTATGGCTGAGTTTAACTTCCTTGTGGCCGAGAGTGACGAGGGAGCTGGGGAGGCCCGTAGTCATGGTGATGGCCCAGACTGGGGTAGGTAACACTGCACTTGTCAACTGTGTTCACCCACCCCTAGTAATGTTATTGTAGAATCTGTGTTTGTTCAGTTTCATAGTTACAAGTAATTTCTAACACAGATTTGTTGCCATTTTGCAAAGAGAAATTGGGAAATGAAATTAATTAATTGCAACTTTATAAGCTTTTTAGATTGAACTTTTTGTGCAGCTAATTTCACTGCGTTTTCAAAAATTGAAAAAAAAATAAGGAAATAAAAAAGGTTTTGTATAACTTGTAATTGATAAAGCTTCAATAATATTGAATTTCCTTTTAAACAAAAGTGATAAAGATGTGGGACAAAGTTGTAAAAACTTCTGTAAAAAATTGTCAAAACTCTTTGGAGCACATCACCATGGCAACAAATTCTACTCTATTTTTAAGTGTTCTCTTGTTGAAAAAATTAAACACATTTTTCTTTCCTATCCTTAGACTTGAAGTAATGTCGTGTAGCTTTTTCTCAAGACAGGTTTATATATTCACATGTCAGTGTTACACTACCAAGAGGTTTATAAATGGTAATGTTTTTAGAAACACTCAACATCTGAATCATACTGTTTTGAAAAAAATAATTTATGGTCACTATTATTTATTGCAATTCTAGTTCATAAACTCTTGTCAGTCATCATCCCAATTAGTCACTTTGAGGATCAGGAATCAAGAAGGCCAAATAGAATGAATACTGCGTTTCCCGATTAACTTAAACATTTATGAATCTGATACTTTCTTTGTAAGATTCAAAAAAATCATTTTTACAACAAAACATTTGTCCAGATTTCACAGATACCTCAAAAAGCAGGGAGCATTATTTTCCTTTAGTGGAGGGTAAATGTTCCAAAAGATTTAAATAAAGAAAATTAGGGCTTTTCCATTTAAATATAGTGGTACACATATTGGCAGAGTTAAAAACTATCTATTATAGACACTAGGAAAGTTATGCATGCAAGAGAAATTTTCTCTCGTACCCACACAGCAAAAAGTTCCTTTTCATCAGATTTAGCATATAAAACCAGGAACAGAAATTTTGAAATAAAACAGCAATGATGCAGATATAACTATAAGGATATCTTTTTGTCAACATAAAAATCTTACCTGCAGAAATTGGCAAGGGAGGGATAATTTAAGTAACATATTCTTAAACTTTTTATCAATTTGTAAGACTTGCCTCCCCTCGATCAGTATAAATATGTGTACAACACTGCCAACATAACACAATGATGATTCAAAATATGTAATTTTCACTGCATATTTTATACATATGACCTGGAACATAAGTGATATTATTTTGATATCCATGGGTGGGATATATAATTAAATTGAATAGCAACATGTTGCCATGCTATAGAAAAGCTGCATTAAAATATTTCCAACCATGTGACCAGGAGAGAGAAAAAATCTTAATTTCCTTTAATTTATTTGAGGAGTTTTCTTATTTCTTGATAATGTGTAATAAGATGATGTGTGCATTGCATATAAACTGATACAAGTATCTCAAATATGTTAGCTGAAGGGAACTGTTTAACAGGAAACACAGTATTCTTCTACCTGATGCCACAACTTATTGGGCATATATTTTCATGCCTGTATAGGCCAGTTTGATAGGTTCGTGGTTGGTTGTTAAGTGGGTTGTGTGATCAGGGTGGGGAAGGGTGCCGGTAGAGGCCTGTACATGGCTCTGTATGTATTACACAGAGAAGAGGGATATAGAGGAGTGGGACGTAGACCAGCAGCTTATTTCTAAACTCAAAGAGCAGTACACAAAGGAGAGGAAAGGAAAGAAGTCAAGTAAGTTTGTTTATGTAACCTTTATCATTTTAGTTTGCTTTATTTTTTCAAAAAATGTCATGCATGAATTGAATTTTTCATTTCTCACCATTTATGTTCATTTTCTAATCGATGCATGCTTATCATGTTCTAGATATGCTGTCTGTGTAGCACCTAGTACGACCAGTTACAGTTGTCATCTGTATTTGTTAGGAAAGCTTGTTGTCTCGTATCAGTATCTGTTGCATAACATTGGTCTTATTTCAACAGAGTAGTTGCTTCTTGTTCATTTTAACATTTTTAGTCACTATTTTTTGTATGAAAAATTGTAATATTATTTGGTTAATTTCTATGATAAATTGTATAATTTTACGAATAATTTTGCCATACATATTCAGTTCTGTGTAAGAATGATACAGAATAAGTACAAACATGCATAGAGTTTAGGTATGCTTTGCTTAGTGTTGTGGTGAAATGCTTAGTGATAAAGCTTCCCTGGCATCCCTCGTTACTTGCTGGATAATATCATCCACTCAGTGTTATGACCGATGCCAGTTAGGATATGGAGAAGTAGGATACCAAAGACAAACAGGGAGAAATAGGGTAAATAAAGGCTTTATACTAGGGGTTAATTGTAAGCGTCTATCTAATCAGATTCTGACCTGCTGAGGTGATTCACCCAGTTCCAGATATTGTATGTTGGCACAATTTTTCATGAAAAATAAGATATTAAGATATTTGCTGGGGATGCATAGCTCGTTCTACCGATGTGCAGTATGCAGTCAAAAGTACCTGTCACCTGTTCTGTCCCTAATTGAACAAAATTAGGAGAAACAGATTCCAGTGCATCTGTCATAGACTTCCAAACATCAACTGTTTAAAAGATAAAGAGTAATCACAAAATCTGGTTGAAATTAATTTAAGTTCAAAAGTAGATTGTTGGCTACAGATGTTTGTTAAGATTGGTATGATTGGTTGATGGTTTCTGATCATGAATACCAAAGAATGTCAGACATGTTCATTTCTGTTTGACGGTCAAAGTGTTCCTTCCACCAGTTGCCAAGTGATACATAGTATTTCAGACAGCTTCAGATCCGTCTAAAAAACCATCTGAGGATACCAATGTCAAGTGAAATATTTCCTTATATGACAGACATACAAGTCTGATATTGAAATACTTTGAAGGGCACATCAATGCTTCATTATACAGGTAATGCAAAGTAAAATGGAGATACATTGAGTGAACAGTTAATGTTAAGCAAGATCGATTCCCTACTCTGGTGACTATTTACAGCATGTTAATGGGCAGACTAGACAAGGTAAAATGGTGATACTTGGGCAGTAGGGTGAACATACAGTTCATGTTAAGATTAGGTGAAAAAGTCATGCTAACATAAGATGAATATTTCATGTTAAGATATGATGAACAGTTCATTGTTGAGATAGGGTGAAGTGTTCATTTTAAGATAGGTTGAACTGTTCATGTAAGATTGGGTCAATTGTTCATGTAAAGATAGGGTGAACAGCTTATGTTAGGATATGAACTGTTCATGTTGGGATAGGGTGAACTGTTCATGTTAAGATAGGGTGAACAGCTATGTTCAGATATGAACTGTTCATGTTAAGATAGTGTTAACAGTTCATGTTAAAATAGGGTGAACAATTCATATTAAGGGAGAAGTTAAATCGAAATATCCTATTCTGGTGACTATTTACAACATATTATTGGACTAAATATATTTAGTCAAGGTTAAATGATGGAACAGTTTATGTTAAGAGAGAGCGATCCCTACTCTGGTGAATTCTAAAACATGTTATCGGGCAGTCTGGACCTTTTCTGTTATTTACCAAAATTGTAAAGGGTAGGAGAAAGGGATAATGAGATTCAAGAAAAATCACTTTGAAAATATTTTGTGATGGCTTTTTTTTATATATTAAATTGTGATCCTGTGTTTAATCAGAGCTATTGTGTGATGGTTATTGAGGGATATCTTATTTAATAGTCCATGGATTCATACAATTACCTTCCTGAATATGTGTTGACCAAATTTGGTCATGTGTTCATGTATCGAACACACTTTATTTATCTCTAAGATATCATTTTACACAATGTCTTTCATCTTTATATACAACTACTTCTACATATTTAGCTCACAACAAAGACTACTGATTGTTTGTTGTTTATGAAATAGTTGCGGAAAGTGATATCAGAATGCGTGGTAAAAACTGCATATGGACCAGAAAATCTGATGTATACACAGTACACTTTTTATCATACACCACTGAGTGTTGCTGTAGCTCGCTCCAGCTCAGGAAATGCTTCACTTTACTGCAGGTCATGGGGCAGAGGTGAAAGTAACGATATATAACTGATGAGTGGCTGGCTATTATAAGTAAATCCAGTGTTTGTGTGTGGATCATGGTAGGGTGTGGATAAATACAGTGATACTATGATGGTTCTAAAAAATGGCCGGAAGTACAGAGTTGGTGCCTCTTCTACCATCACAAAGGCCATGTCTCATGGTAATTATCACTTTGTTTCAGTGTAATTAGTAATCTCTGTCCAGTATCTTTCTCCATTGTAAAGGAGTTGAAATGTTATACAGGAAGTTAAATATACAAGGTTTGTTCGTTTTCTTTTAAGAAAATTCATTTTAAAGCAGGTATCTTGCTGTACAAAATTATGACAATATTATTATTTTGGCAACAGTCTTCATTTTAGTAAAGTTGTCTGCCTTCAAGCTTGAATCCATTTTCAGGATAATGAATTTTACATGATGTATCATGATATTGAGGTTTATTTTCACAAACTAGGAGAAAACATCCGGTTCACTATAGGTACTGTGAGACAGACAGTGAGGGAGTTGCTCAGATTTTCATGTCTAACTGGTTTTGTAACCTTATTGATGAAAGTTAAATCTTTCTGGAGTAAATCTCTCTTGTATACATTTGCTGTGTTGCTATTTACCAATGTTGTAATAAATGACTTTCTAACAATGCCTGTTGATATGATGATCTATTGTATCATTATATATAAACATTTTGATAAATACTACAGAATATCAGTCATCAAGTAAGTAGCCTGTACACTTTACAGCATCTGGCATGGTTTCTGCTATGTGATCTTACTTACCTGTGTATATATCAAAGTTCTTTCCCCAAATTTCCGTTTTTCAGTAGTGACTTACTACATTTTAACGGATCCTCACATGAATCCAGAGTTATTTGCTTCTTTTGAAACACCACCAATTTCACCAAAACATTTCTATTTTATCTTCTTTATTTGATATTGAAAAATTTCAGAAATTGCAAATAAAGCAGGTCTGTACTTATAACTGTTGTGTTAAATAGACATGGTATTAATATGTAAGAGAGTGGGCGGTCTTATTCATATTAGACAATCAATTATGCCTGTACAAAGGGTTACTGATTCCCATCAGCAGTAATACATTACCCAGTATACTTAATTTAGTCTTCAGTTTCAAGTGTTTACATGTACAAGTAAGTACCTTTACTAAGGATGAGCCTCTTCATCTGAGACTGTCATGGCTGTTGACCTCTTAACTTATTAATCTCCCAGATTGAAGACAGTTCAGTACATTGTCATGTGGTCTGTTCTTCTGCTGGCAGTGTGTGATTCCCACTTGACTTGTCCTTAAGCTGTGCCTCCTGACAAAGTAAAACTTATCTTGAGGCCTCATTGCTTTAATGCTTCTCGTTTCTTTCTTCTCACTTTATATTAGACTGAGACCAACTTTTGACTATTAAAAAGGGACATGCATTTTTTAGAAATTTGAAAATACTGAAGAATTTGGTGTCATCAGTGTGTCAGATTGGCAGTTAAATGTACACTACAGAGCCTTGTTTTGTGAAGCCGTTGTTTCAGTTGACAATTTATTCGGAACCCCTCCCTGTATTCTATACACTCATCAACTGAGATTATATAAGTACTGTTTTCCTTTTATTTCAAATGGTCCTTTAGAAGTGTCCCACTTAAAAGTACAAGACTTTGTTAACATCTGTCAATTTACAGTGGTAATAAAATGGAAGAATTAAAAAGAACAAAATGTAATATTTTAAACAAACTTGTCTCACTCATTTATCAAATGGCTCTTCATGACTAAATTGTGTAAGATATAGTAAATGTCTTCCAAATTACAGACCGTAATGGTGAAGATAAAAAGTTCAGGCTTCAATATGAAATTAGCAAATCTATCAAATCCTTGAATAAATGGTCCCCTTTTGGATGTTCATGTACTTGTATACTGCAAACTAATTCATAAAGGTTATATGAAATAGATAAAAAAAAGACAACTTAAAAGTCAGTGAGACTGTAAAGGTATTTTTTACTGGATACTGTATTGATATGCTTTATAGTTTTTAGGTCACCTGAGACAAAGTCTCAAGTGACCTATTGCGATCGCCTTTTGTCCGTCGTGGTCCGTCGTCCGTCGTGCGTCCGTAAACAATTTACATTTTTGACTTCCTCTCCAAAACCCCTGAACCAATTTCAATCAAATTTTGCAGGGACCTTCCATGGACAAAGGTCAACAAAAATAGTGTCCGCTTTAGTCCCAAGCCCCCAGGGGCCTGAGGGGCGGGGCCAAAAAGGGTTGAATTGACTAAAATTTCAAAAATCTTCTTCTCAAGACCCAGATATGGTAGAATCAAATACTCTTCATAGATGGAAGGGTCTTAAGGTGCTTTACCAAAATTGTGAATTTCATGACCCTGGGGTCTCACGTTTCCCCCTGGGGAGGGGGTAAACTTTACTATAGTTTATATAGGGAAATCACATTTTGGACCAACATTTGTTTAATTTCCATTGGAAGTAATTCAATTTGGGTTAGCATTATCAGTATTAGGTAGCAGTTTGATAGTATGCACCTATGAGCCCTGACTGACCCCCAGGGGCTGATGGGTGGGGCCAAAAAGGGTTGAATTGACTGAAATTTCAAAAATCTTCTTCTCAAGACCCAGATATGGTAGAATCAAATACTCTTCATAGATGGAAGGGTCTTAAGGTGCTTTACCGAAATTGTGAATTTCTTGACCCTGGGGTCTC